>NC_091757.1:51676379-51756379 GCF_043380555.1 Nothobranchius furzeri | reverse complement strand
GCTGGGGTAGGTAGGTGCCTGAAAGCCTCTTTTGCTCGTTGACACAGGTAGCAATTAATTTGTCACCTGTCTCACTGAAATTACTTTCTTCTCAGCCTTAATGCAACATCTAACTTTAATCGCTTGAGTAACATTTCCCGGAAGCATTAAAGTGGAATTAATGATGCAAGTTATTTAAATTGTCTAACTGATGAGGAATAATGCTCCAACTTTTCCATTCTTTGTAAAGGATACATAGGAAACCTTTTTTAACTGGAAAGAAGAAAAGGCCAGCTGAGGTTGAGAAATATTTCTTTATCCAAAAAAATGACTGACAAATCTATTATGTAAGTATTGTCTTGAACAATAGTAGCTATACTGTGAAGCCCATCAAACACAAAAACATACCTCGATCTAATCTATCACTGATCTTATTTTCTATATTTTGTTTTTCTGGATGTGAGAGAAATTTCCAGGGAGGTTTTTAACTCTCCTACTGTCTTTATGGGTGACCCCTTGAGGAAAGTTGACCATTGAGCAGGATTGATGATTTGTCCCTTGAGGTCCACGTGGCAGGGGTGAGGTGGTGCTCACTCCTCCCCCCTGCCACATGGACCCAAGGGATAAACCATCAACCCTGCTCAATGGTCAACTTTCCTTGCAGGGTCACACCCATTAGGACGGTGGGAGGGTTAAATGACGGGGGTGCTTACACCAAAAAGTAGAAGGTACAATGTTTCACTCATGTCCCTGAACAAGTCATAAGGCGCTTTGTAAAGCTGACAAAACAATTTAAAGACTGTTTACAAAAAAATGAGTTTTTTTCTGCGTTCACTTCTGAAATATTTTTGCAATCTGCATTAATTAAGTTAATTAGAAAGATCTTCAACATCAGGGCTAAAAAAAACTATGTAGTTTGTATCATTTCCAAAGGATAATTTCTATCCAGTCACAAATAAATTGCAGCAAAAGGTAATTTTAAGTCAAAATTAGATAGAATAGTAAAAAATATGATAATTGCACTTGTGAAAAATTGTGCAGTCTGCCAAAATATGTCAGAGTAACTAAAGGAGCTTTAAAAATCTGCAGAAACAATCAGGAAAAGTGTCAACACAGTATTCCTACCTCCGAGCTCTCATGTGAAGTTGGCTCTAATCAAAATCACAACCTGGTCTCCCAGTAAAGGAAAACTGAACAAAACCTCATAAATGTTGTTAAGAAATCAGTTAAACATCACATCAACATAATCCTGGTTTAATATCCCGGTAAAAAAAGCATTTGCTGAAAGTTTTGATTTTTGATTCCTGTGTGAGTTTTAGATACATTTTATGCTTCTTTAAGTTAAAGTTCATGGGAAACATCAGAAAAATGCATGTTTTCTTTGCAGACTGAACACACACAGGTGCTAGTTTCATCAGGATTATCATAAAAGTCTTCAGAAAAACATAAACAAATCTATTACAGATGATGAACTGTATGAGACAGCTGTCCGTCCATTGTCTTCCACTTGTCAAACATTGGGTTGCCAAGGTAACAGGTTCGGGAGAGAAGCCCTGACATCTCTCTCCTTTCTAACTCTTTCCTGCTCCTCCTGGGGAATTCTAAAGTGTTTCCAGGCTAGAGAGGATATTTAATCTCTCCTGTGAGCTCCGGGTCTTCCCTGGTCTCCTCCCTGTTAGACATGCCCAGAAAACCTCCAAAAGGAAGATGTTGAAACCACAACAGCTGACTCTCTTTGATGTGGAGGAGCAGCAGTTCTACTCTGAGCTCTGCCTTCGCATGAGGGGGTTTCCATCTTATTTTCTTTCATGAGGTGAGAGTTGGATGCTAGATGGACGAGTAAGTCCAGGTTCTGGCTCTGCTCCCTCTTTTTCCTGACTGACGGGAAAAAAACTCCAGTGAAGACAAAGACCTGATACATCAATCAATCTCCTCCTCCTACCAAAAATCACTACTGAACAAGACACCAAGATACACACACTTCTCCACCTCAGGCATGATGCTCAGTCCTAGAAGTATGATGTTGCTATTCTTTATTTAAGTTTTTTTTTCAATCTTTTATTTTCATTTATTGACATTAAAATAAAAATACAGAACTAAATTGCCCATTTGCCCCATTTGTTACAATCCAGGCTGTCTAGGGGGCCTGGGGTAACAATTGAGGACGCATGTTCTCGTGGTAAAAGTAGCAAAACAACATTTATTTACATAAATATAAACACAAAACACAGATTAACAAGACACATCAGCAGCAACGCAAAACGAGTAACAACTAATATCTCATATTAACCAAATTAATACCAAAACTACGAAAGACCATCACATGATTTCCTAATTTCCGAGTGATGTCTTATTTAAAACAAGCGAAGGGGTAAAGTTTCCTTTACCCCTAAAAAGGCTAACGGTTAAACACAGAGAGTTTCCTAAGCTCCCACCAAAGTTGTCACATTATACTTTAACTTAACAAAACCAAAAGCTGCTGAGGAGACAGCACACCAGAGACAACGTAGTTCAACAAAAACTTCGACATGCATACATGTTTGTTTGCTCACTGACTGCTGGAGATAGGCACCAGCGCCCCCGCAACCCTGCACGGACAAGAGGGTTCAGATAATGGATGGATGGATGGATTTATACATTTTCTGTTGTTTCTCATGCAAATGCATTGAAGAAACACAAAACAAACATTGACTGTATTTAATCTTGAATCCTAATTGCTCCTTTTTGGGTCTGCATGAGTTCTGGTTTTTGCTCAGAGACAACAACATGGCTTCCCTGAGTGTGTGGCCATCGGTGGCAGCGATTTTCACACAGGATCAGGTCAAAACCGGTGATCGTACCGCCTCTGGCACCTTGTTAATGCCACAGGAAGACAGCGGAAGAGACAGGATGGTAGAGGTGGAGATCTTGGAAAGGAAACGTCACTTGGCTTATTGCATCATTTCCACCTCCTGTCAGCAAGAAAAACATGTTGCCAAGGAAAGAATCCATTGCTTTAAAATGAAGTCCTAGCTCACCCCTGTCTCTGTTTCATCTGCTGCCATCTCTCGCCATGCATCTTCACAGCATCTCACCGTGCGTCCCTGAAACACGTCTACACACCAAGCATAAATAACATGTCAGCCTTTTGCTTTGGAGGACGTCGTCCTGTTGGAAAACTTTGTTAGTCTGCAGCTTGAAAAGCAGCTGTGAGTTAGCATTTGTTTGGGTAGTCACGTGTCCACCCTCGGAAACAGCAGCTGAACGGCTGCATCATGGCGCTACAATAACAGCGTTATCTAGTTGCTCACCGTTTCGAGTTTGGTGGGACGGCTTTGCTTTCAGTCATGTTGCCTTAATTGCAAACAAGATGCTGACACGGGCAGCAGATGTGCTCGTTAATTGGGCTCTTATAAACGAACACACACACACACACACACACACACACACACACACACACACACACACACACACACACACACACACACACACACACACAAATAAACAGACTAAAAAAACTGCAGCCATTCCCTGGAGCTCTGTTGATAGTCCAGTTCTCACCTAACTGACTCTGGTTGCAAGAACCTTTACTTATTTTTTGACACAACCTAACAAACTGAAAGCAATTCACAGAGTGAAAAATAGTTAAATATTTGGCTTTTGCTAAGCTAAGCCTACTTTGGAAGTCATTTTTAACTATTTGTTTGTCAGAGGTGTAATAACCTTGCCCTCGGGCTTATTGTGGCAAATTTTAAAGTACATTCTACTGATTTTATTCACATATATGTGGTCCCCAATGAATGCATTAGTGTTGTTTAGATGCCGCAAGATTGAAATGCACATTTGATTATTTGCATAACTGTCAAAATACCAGAAGATCAATGAAATTAAAATGCAGGATTATATTTTGTTTAGTCACATTTTATTTATAATGAGCTTTTTGTGCAAACAGGAACCCCATGTGCTCGCCAACAAGAGAAAAACACACATGCACGCAACCATTTGAACGATGCATGTTTGCACAAACCTTTGTAAAAATAGATATTTAAGTTATTCTGAAAAGCTACATTGTAAAAAATAAGTATTTATGCTGTTTTATTGCACACAGGAGCAGAATGAACTATGCATTTTTTGTGTGCATGAATAACATTTAAAAGAAAATGGAAGGATAAGTTTAAAAAAAGCCTTTTTTGCCATGCTCACAGTACTTCTTCAGGTTTTCTAGAAAGAGAAATTGTCGATCAGGAGACGGGTCATCAGTGCCTCTGTTCATAAGAAAGAAAGTCCTGGTGGTAAATCGCCTGCAGGGATGGGGGATTTGCACCAAACAGGTTCCCTGCTGCTCAGATAGGTCTGCTCAGACGATGAGCTGAAATAAATAACCTGTCCATTTCATCCTCCAGAGGGGCCTTCCTGACAACAGCGTCGGTGTTCTGAATCATAAACCAGATTGGCTGCTTGCGCCGGCTTCTTTAAGTCACTCACCAGCTGAGTCTAGTTTGGTTGTCCTCCCACCTGCAGCCTGACTCATCCCCTCTGCTGATAAGACCCTGAATGTGGGATCATTAGTGAACTCAATGATCTCATTACGGATCAATCCAACGGTGCAGTCATGGGTCAAGAGGGTAAACAGCAAAGCCACAAAAGAACGCTCTGGGCTTCCTTGACTGCAAACTCTTGACTATCTACAGCTAAAAGAGGTGTGATGAACTAAAGGTAGGGCTGAAGCTTATGAACGAGTCTCAGAACGACAAAGTGTGCAATCTGAAAATGAGTGATGTTAAAATGAATGAAAACACCCCCGAACCTACAGGGTCTGGCACATTTACACATGGAGGGACTGTGGTTTATTAATGTGCTCGAGTTTATTGCCAATGAGAAAAGTGCAGGAAATAGTTCAATAACTTCTGAGTGATTTGCTGTACAGTGCAAAGTCATTTCTTTCTCATTTTATTTCATGGAGCAGAACTTTTCTTGTTTGTGTGGTGGTCTTGGGCATTCTGTGTGTCTGAACACAGCCGAAAAATTAGCAAAGAATCAATGTTCAGTTGTAATTTATGGACTTTTCCCCCTTGCAGCCAGTTTCAAAGAAACAGTGTTCTCATTTCTTTATACACATCAAAGAAAAGGGCAAAACACCATTTCCAAGCTCAAAAATAGTTTTGCATCAACAACTAAGTTTAAAAATGATGCAGCAGCTTATTTTCCTCTTGTAAAAAAATGATGAAAGTGTCTTTTATTTAAAGGAGGAAGAGAATCTTAATTTAGTCGCATATCTGAGCGATAGAGCAAAAAGAAAAAAAAGGAAATCAGACACTGTCAAAAAGAAAAGTTTAATTTTAGATGCTGGAGTAGTTTGAGTCAGAAACGTTGGGCTGATGCACAACTCTGTTCAGAAGGAGCTCTCAGTCGTCCTAAAGGGGGGAACTCCTTGGTATGAAGCCAGTGTGTAAGCATGATTAGAGTCAATGCCAGAGGCTCTGCTAGCAGCCTTGAGGGAACTGCAGACAATTCTTCTGCAAGCATGAAACAAATACTTTATTTAGTAAGTAAAGTTTATTTATAATTTCTGAAAAAGACACTTAGTGCCTTACAAAGTAAATCACATGAAAATTAAAACTTAATTTAAAGTAAAAATTAACTAAATAATAAAATATCATTAAAAAGAAATATATCACAAAACAAATAAACACAAATCATCAAAATAAAAAATAAAAATCATTGAATGAATAAAGATGTTTAAAACAAAAGCTGGTGCCTGCAGGTGAGGTGCACCCTGGACAGGTTGCCAGTCAACCATAGGGCAACACAGACACACACACACACACACACACACACACACACACACACACACGCACACACACACACTAGAGAGAGACCAGCCAACCTGACAGTCATGTTTTTGTACTGCGAGAGGAAGCTGGAGTACCTAGAGAGGACCCACGTGTGCATGGGGAGAAGCTGCTTGTAGAAAGACCCCAAGCCAGGATCTGAGCCCAGGACCTTCTTGCTGCAAGGCAGTAGTGCTAACCACTTTACCACTGTGCAGCCCTTTAAGGAAGATCATAAAACAAATAAAAAATTAAGCTAAAGGAATTTTAAACAATATAATCGTAAGCTGCTTATAAAGGTCTCCAGAGAACCAGTACAACGTAAGAATAAAGGAAGTTCATTCCAAAGTCAAGATGCAACAGACTGAAAAGTGCGATCTGCGGGAAGATTGTAGTTTGTGGACCTGCAGTACCTGCAGCAGCTTGTTTTTTTATATAATCTTTTTTTTTTGTATAGTTTGTTGTTATCTGGACATAGCTGGACGCGAAGCACTCAGACTTGTGTTAGCGGACAGAAGAACTCACATCAAAGCTTATTTATCAGCAACCAAAGCTCAACTGCTGCTCTTCCTATCAGAAGCATATGGGCTTGCTGACTCGTCATCATCTCTAACCAATGCCAGTTATAAACATGCGGCCCAAACAGCTGCCAGCAGGCTTATCTCGTGGTGCTCTGCCTGCACTATTTTACAGTCGGAGTATAAGAGAGTGGCTGTGTGTAGTCGTGCACGGTCACTCATACATGTGAGAGAAGACACAGCTGCATGTGATGGACATACGAGCGTCCAAACATAAGGAACAATAAATATTAGCTGCACAACTTGTCTGCTTTGCTCATCCAGCCGAGATCTAAATGAATGTGGCATCTGGCTGCGAGCGATTTTGAGGGAGGATTTGTAAACCTGCGTGCGTGCGTGCGTGCGTGCGTGTGTGCGTGTGTGTGTGTGTGTGTGTGTGTGTGTGTGTGTGTGTGTGTGTGTGTGCTCGGGGGTTCTTCCCAGCTGAGAGCAGTCTGGGAAAATCTTCACAGGAATGTGTTTTGGGAGCCCTGCTGGTCAATATCTCCTCCCCCTAAAACACAGCAAAACGATATTGATTAAAATCATTCGTAAGCAGCACCATTTTCACTGCTGCTCTTTTGTTCAACATCTACAGAACAGTCTTAGATCTTCACATTTTACAGAATCAATAATCATGGATTAAATATTGATTTAACCTTAAATACAAATGAAGTGAATCTGATGTGTGCAATCACACAGGATCTTTTAGCTTCACATGATCTTTTTTGTACTTCTGTTTGATTATATTTGTGAAAATGGGATAGACAAGGAAACAAATCCTAAAGGGAGACAGAACTATTCTTTATAGAATAATTCACTGACCTTTCACAGTTACATTGAAATAAATCACTTTTCTGCTAGAACTGTCCACTACGGCTGGGCTCAGTCTCAAGAGTAGGTTGAGGAACTCCATTAGCTGGGGGGTATAGAGCCTTGGGCTAGACCCAGAAATCTGGCCTTGGAACACCTTGGGATCCCCAGGAGGATCTAGCTCAGGGGTGCTCAGTCCTGGGCCTCCAGTGCCACTATGCAGCATGTTTTTGTTAGTTCTCTGCTCCAGCACTTCTGACTTTAATCAGCATGATTAGCAGGCTTTGGCAGAGCTTGGTGACCCGCTGAACAGGTGATTGAACAATTTAATCAAGTGTGTTGAAGCTGGATGGTGTTTGGGTGAAGATGAGAGTGAAAAATTCACACTCAGTTACGCAATAACTGAAAATTGATGACTTTTAAATGGGTCATATGGTGCAAAGCCCACCTTTTGCATCATTTTGTGTCTGTACTGCATCTACAATCACTTCAAATGTGAAAAGGAAACATTTATCTGTCATGGTCTGCGTCTGTGTCTTCCTTCATGTGTCTCCTGATGTTCCTCCATCCTCTCTAGATTCCCTTCTGTGTCTCTTAGCGCCTTCATGTGTCCTTTGTCTCCGTCTCAATTATGTGTCTTAATGTTGTTACCCTTTTAATCATTCCTCCCAGGTCAGCTCCAGCCTCTTTGTCCCCAGCTCAGTGTATGTGTGTGTGAGTGTGTGTGTGTGTGTGTGTGTGTGTGTGTGTGTGTGTGTGTGTGTGTGTGTGTGTGTGTGTGTGTGTGTGTGTGTGTGTATGTGTGTGTGTGTGTGTGTGTGTGTATGTGTGTGTGAGTGTGTGTGTGTGTGTGTGTGTGTGTGTGTGTGTGTGTGTGAGTGTGTGTGTGTGTGTGTGTGTGTGTGTGTGTGTGTGTGTGTGTGTGTGTGTGTGTTATGTCCTCCTCCAGCTAGTTTGTGTGAGCCCTTCCCTCTGTCTTCAGATATTGTTGTTTAATTTTGTGTTTAGGTATTTGCCCTCCTCTGTTTCTGTTTTCCCAGTTAGATTATTAGATTCACCTGTCTTCCCTCCAGCATCACTCCACACACCTGCTGCCATTTTCCCTAATTACTCCTCCCTGTGTATATAAACCCTGTCTTGTCTCTGTCTTGTGTCCGTCCATTGTGGTAATTCTGTCAGTCTTCGTTCATGATCTCTAGTATTACTTGTGCTTCTCGTGTCTCAGTGTTTTGATCTCTAGTTTTTGGTATTTGGACATCTTTGGACTTTGGCTCCCTGCCTTGGATTTATTCTTATGTTTTATCCTTCAAAATAAAGGATTTTTTTCTTTATATCATCACCTGCCTCGTGTCATCCTGGGTTCCTGCATTTTGGGTCCTACAAACCTTGCATCGTGACATTATCATTTTTTGTCAGTGTCTGGTTTTAAGAATTATGTGCCTAAAACAAGCTGTTTCAGAAAGTCCCAAGTTGTGATGTCACAAATGGGGAAATTTGCATAGAACAACCTCTCACCTCTCTAGGTCCAGCAGCTCTTTGGCCAGCTCCAGCTTGTTTTCTTGAAGAGACAGAGCCCTGAAACAGTCTAATTTTGGAAGGTCTGGAATAAAACAGCTGAAATTACTTCATGTGAGAAGGATTTTTGTGCAAAGTACGTCATGAACATGTTTCGTAAAGACCATAGAACTTAATTAAATCCATGTGAGCTGGAACGAATGTTTACATCTATTTGTTGACTGTATGTTTATCCATTCATGATCATGAGAGAGAATGAAATTAAAAGCTAAAGTAGAAAATGCTAGTGTATATACAGTATATAGATAGAACATGCTTGCTTCAGCTCCTATCAATAATGTAGACACAGGATTGACTTACTGTCGGTAGCTGAGAAGCCAGTACAAATTGTGTTTGTCATTATAGTGATATCTAGTGTTAAATTGTCACTTTTTTCAAATCCTCCCTCTCGATAGATGCATGTGTGTGTGTGTGTGTGTGTGTGTATGTATGAATAATAGATACACACAGCTGCAGTGTTAGCATCTCCTGTCACACAAACTGACAGCATGATATGTAAAGCTTTCCTGTCAGCTTGTCTGATTGTTGTCATGCTAATGCTCGTGCTGCCTGTTTTCCTGCAGGGTGTGTGACTTCTCCTCTTCAGCATGCATCGCCCTGACACTTATGTACTTGTGATTGGAAAACTGTGATCTTGGTGAGTAAATTTTATAGGGTAGCTTGGGTGAAATTCAAGCTTTTATCTTTTGAAAAAAAAAAAAAGTATGGTAGTTTTCTTTTTTATTTAAGCTATTAGATGTATCATGAAAATAAATACATAAACAAAACAAGCAAGCAGCTGACACACCAGTCGAGTGTTTTCACCTTGAGACTGCAGTGAGATGAGAAGAGGGGAGGCAGGGATGCTGTCTCCAGGTGCAAAAATGATGAAAAGCTGCAAACGAAGGATCCTTTGAAAGATCTAAACCTAACAGAGCTGGACCAAAAACTCTAAAATAAAACACTCTGAGGAGCTGTTGGTGCAGAAAAGTAAAAGTAGGAGCAGGGAAAACACAAATTAAGCTTTCAAATATCATGAGGAATGAATGAGAGAAGAGAGAGAGAAAAATAAAGTCATGGCCACAATTAGTGGGAAATGGTCAAAAATGGCTTCAGGCAAGATTTTTATTTTTATGTAAAAGACAAAAATATTCAGCTTGGGGGTTTGAGACAAAATTAAAACTTGTCATGACTCGAGGTAAGTGTCTAACCCAAGACATGAAGAGTCAACTCGACGAAACTGGTTGAGTTAAAGAAAAGTACTTCATTTGGAAACGGGAACAGAAGTAGCACTGGGATGTCCAGTGGGGAGTGAGCTGTACAGCTCTTATCCATGTAGCGTTCGTGGTGAACGAGGGAGGCGGGAAAGCCGAGGTGAGCGCCGGGCAGAGGATGAGCGATCCGGGATGGGTGAGGTAGCAGAGAGAGCCCAGACAGGAACAACGGAGGAGGATGAGACGTAGTACAGGTGATCCGGAGTTCAAGCGGCGAGGGTGAGGCAGGGTGTGTAGAGGTCCTGAGAGAGGCAAACAAACACTAGATGCGAGGGTAATCCAAAAACAGTCCAAGTTCAAAATCCAAATATTCCAAGACAAGTCAAAGCGAACAAACAATGAGTACGAGTGGCTGGGGCTACCCAAACTGGAGCAATGATCCGGCATAGTGAGGTGTCTCCATCCTCCTTTTATATCCGAGTTCCTGATTGGAAATCTTGTGCAGCTGCAGCCCCCTCCGCTCCTCACCTGTGGGTAATCAGCTCAGAGATGGTTAGGTTGCAAGAGGAGCACTCACCTCAGCCCGGGAACATGACAAGTTTAGACTCATAATCTCCAACATGTTTTTTTTAAACATTTTAACTTCAGATATTTTAGACATCAGCATGACATTAGCAGATAGTTGACATGATATTAAAATCATGAATTGTTGGGTATTAAATCCGCTCTGTAAACAGATAATAGCAGGTTTATTTGTAACTCAGCTGATTATTCCTTTACTCAATCATCTGCCAAAACAAACATTTCATTTATGAAGCCACGCAATTTCAACACACACCTTTGTCGTAATCTGCTGGTAACCAAGCCCCCACAATGCGGCTCAAAAATTGAGGCCAACGCGAAAGTGACAAAAATTGCAGTTCCACCCTCATCCACTAGGGGCTGGTGTCAGAAGCGAGCAAATCCTCATTGACTCCTGGGACGTAATTTTGGGGGGGGGGACGGGTGGGACATGTCCCCCCCACTTTTTCAAAAGGCAGTTTTGGTCCCCTGCACTTTTTTCCGTCCAAAAACAATATTACGCTCCATTAAATGGATTTGGTTGAGCACTAGGACCGAAACGGAAACCGGTTTCCTATTAGACCCGCCCAAAAGCTAATCTATTGGCTCTGCTGATACTTGCTAACGTATTATTGGCTGTTGCTGCTGTCACTCAAGTTGGAAACAGTCCGAACGTGCTCACGTTGTTTTGCTAGTTTGGAGCCGCTAGGGAACACCGGTACTGAGTCACATCGTCAACTAGACGCTGTGTAATATCAGCTCAGCTCAGCTTCCATTACATAACATTTGAACAACTGTTCATTTGTGAGTTTTTGGTAGTTAGGCACAGCCAGGAGGCAGCATGTCAAGAAAACGAAAAGTGGATATAAGAGACTTCTTTCAAAGTCAAAACGTAAGTTGGACATGTGACACCCCTGCATTAAGCTCAGACTCACCTCCTCCTTCACAAACATGCTCAAAACTAACTTTTACAAACTCATCTCCTCCACATAACTGACTCCTCAGACACAATTTATTCGTATTATTATAATTATTGTTTTATTATTATTACTATTATCATCATAATTATTATTACTAGTAGTAGTAGAAGTGTAACTTCAAAACTTTTATCATTTAACTTTATTGTAAACTTATCTATTGCAATGTATATGTTCACATTAAAAAGCTCTGAAAAATGAACAGTATCATCATCGTCAACAGATTTTTTTAAGCTTAATGTCAAAGATGTACACTTTTCATTAGATTTATCTTATTTTTTCCATTTATTTTTTGTGTGTTGAAATGCAACAACTGTTTAAACACTTTTAAGGGAAAAACATATTTAATATGTTTTTATACACTCAAATGTTAGGGTGATGATCATGTGTAAAACATTAGTTCAGCATGTCCTCTAACACAGCAAATGAACAAACGGCCAGATCTCAGGAGGACCGTTTATGTATAAATAATTTTTATACTTTTGACTAGGCCTGGGAAAGAAACAAATTTTGCTGGACGATATTTTGTCCAACAAATTGTTGATGATAAACGATATCATTGTCAACATTATCTAGACCAAAATAACCACTAATATAATGTTAATATATCATAATAATGCAAGTACACCCTTTAAAATGCAACAAATAAACCTTCATTTAACATTGAAATGTCCAGAACCAGAACTTCTAAATGAATAAAAATAACAAACAAAAATTGAATAAAAAAGGAATCTCACTCCCTGTTAGAAAATGTTGCACCAAAAACAATAAAAAAGACCCAAAACAATAAATAAGATGGCCTATCCATTGTCAACAGCCAAAACTGCACTTCAATAATGATAATAAATAAAAATAATAATAGAGTTGTACATTTTTTAACTTTGATATATATATATATATATATATATATATATATATATATATATATATGAGGATGGAAAAATTATTGAGATGGGCACGTGACGTGTCAAGGGGTCTTTACATAACACCCCCCACCCCAAATCCGCACAAGCCTGCTGTGTCCCCCCCACTTCTGAAATCAAAATTTCGTCCCTGATTGACTCCCATGTTAAAAATACCAATTTCACAGCAGAAATAAACATGTTTACAGCCTGGAACCAAAACATGTTTTTGGTTTAAATTATCTAGTTTATACTCATGACAACTCTGAGAGGGGTGAATTTTTTTCTCACTCTTCGGTTTAAGTGTATTAAAAGCCTAAAATTCTGTATAATTAATGAGCATCAGACCCACGTGACCGCAGAGCTAGCTCCGTGGAAAGGCCTCAGCCTGAGCCTCGGTCTGGCTTGGAAACTGTTCCGGGGTTTTGAGTCTCTGTGTTTGTGTTTTCTTTTTTGGATATTATTTGTGCAATTGTTGGACAAAATGACTTGCTGTGGCATTAATTGCACTAATAGAACGTCCAAGGAGTCTCCACTTCATTTTTTTCGGTAAGTAAAATTATATTTATGTATTTTAGGTCACTGCCGAGCTGAGCTTAGATTTTAACATGTACTGTTTAGCCATGAAATGTAACATAATGCTGCATTTTAGAAAATGGGTTGAAATATAACATGTTGGTGGAGCTGGGTTCTAACTATCGTCTTGTGGAGCTCTCGGGAGACCTCTGTTTTCCACCCGTCTCTCCCCTCCCCGCAGCTCGGCGCATCTCTGTCTGATCGCGGCTCCTGACTGCTGCTCGGGCTGTCGGCTTGTGGAGCTCTGGGATGTAAACCTTTCCACCCGGTTCTCCCCAGCGGCAGCTCTGCGCATCTCAGATCGCAGCGGCGCTTGTCTGCTGTGCAGCTGCCGGCTTGTGGAGGTCTCGGAGACCTCTGTGTTCCACCCGGTTTTACCCAGCGGTCAGCCCGGCGTATCTCTGACTCAGAAGCTCTGGTGTTGTGCACAGTTAACTCCGGTTGTAGCTAGGTTGCTACCTCCGTTAGCAGCTCCCACCTTCGGGTTAGCTTCAGGTTAGCTTGTAGCTAGTTCGACCGGGTGTCGTCAGTTGATCCCAGCCTTACAGCCCCACCCTCAGCTCCTCCTCTCTTCCCTTTTGTGGAATTGCCTGGGCTTGATGGAACCTGTGACACGGTCAAAATGGCGGTGGTGGCCACCTCCCATTTTTCTTCAAAAACGTGTTATTGGAGCCTATGGAAACCCATTGTCCAATATTTATATGTCGATGCTGGTAACACATCTGCAAAAATTCCCATCAAACATCACCAGGTGTGTATTCTCTACCACGTGTAAACATACGGGTTGTGTGAGTAAATCTATTAAACGCATTTGAATATCAACAAATATAAACAGTGGCACATTTATATTTCAAGGTCATTTTTCCTTCAGCATGGATCAGACGTTTTTCCCCCAAAACACAATGAAACAAAGTGCTTCATGATTAATGCAGAAGAGCTCCCTGACTGTTTATCTGATTATGTGCATAATCAGATTTCCTCCAACATCTTTTTTTCAAATTAATGACTCATTTCAGCTAGTGTATAGCTGTAGGCATGTCTCCTCTCATGTTGTTATTGTTCGTTATCAAAAACACTAGGATCGGAGCCTTTTCATGTCACTGCGCTACTTGGTATGTTTAGAGAAAATTGCAAAATGTCAGCAAGGGTGAACGTGAACAGTGACATGTTGCCGGGGAGAAATAAAATAATCAATGAAGTCAGCAGACGGTGAAATTATATCTGATTCTGGCCCCGATGAGCGAGAACATCTCCTCTTCTTCTGCCAAACAACACCAAGTATCAATAAAGTTGAGCCCCAAGACTGCTGGAGATTTTCTAGCTTTAATCTGCGGGGACTAGAGCAGGATTAGCAGAGATGAGTGAACAATAGACTGCACTGATTTCAGTATTCAGCTGCAGCAAAAATGACAAGAACTCAATGTCTGTTACTCCGTGGGAACGGAGTATGTTCTTTAAAATAGAAACCAGAGAAACAGGCATTCTAAGTGTTTGCAACCATACATACACACACTTGGCAAAACCACTCAAACACATGCACACACATAATAATCAAGGCTTTTTCTGACTTTCTGCCATTCTCTCTCCATTTTGTCCCTTTCACGTTGTCCCCATAAGCTTTAGATAAAAGTCTGTTTGCAAAATATACTTTTCAGTGATTTTTGCTTTCATATTCCATCTTGCATGGTCCCTGCATCACAAACCACAACTCAAAACCTGTCTTCTTCTGTCCATGGACTTTTTGACCTCTTAAACAAATTTTCTTGGCCAAAACCTACCAAAAAAATATCTGAAAGGAAGAAAAGTCATCAGAGAGAGAAAATAAAGAAAATTAAGAACCTTGCATTTTTATGTCAAAAATTCAAATGTTTACGTTACATTTTCTGGGGACAAAATATTGAGTAGATAATGCAGATTGATAAGAAGGAAATAGATCTGGGAGGATCTTATAGGTGTGTTCTCAACCAACACCTGGAGCCACATGGATGAATGATGGAATCACATTTTCCTGCACATAAACATTTTTACGATGGAAGTATGTGCACCATATAATGCCGTTTTTGTAAATGGCGATGTTTATTTTTTCATTTACCAGTGTTTTTCTTTTTTAATAAAAACTACCAAACTAATTAAAACAGATTTTTTTTACAGTAAAAACTTATAGTTGCAAAAAAATTAACAATATCAGATATATGTATACGCGCCTGTATAGCTGCTATAATGTTGCAGGAAGATTTTGCTGATAGAAAGCTGGAAGCCTAAGTCACACCCATCTACTTCCGGATCATCCCTGGAAGAATGAAAAAATTAATGCAAGTCAATGCGGCCAAAGGTTGGTTTATGCTTGACGCGTCCGCGAGGTTCGCACGGCTCCGCGCGGCAAAATTGCGTCATTTTAACAACCACGCCCCTCCACCGCGCCTCTGCACGGCCCAAAATTTCCGCAACGCGCACCTAGGAAATTATCGAACCACGCGGACGGTCGGACGCGGAAAAACATGGCGGTCTGGCAAGAACTAGTATGGCAGAGGTTCGTAAATACAGACATTTGTATGATTCAGCTCTCAGAGATCACCGTGATCAACATGTTGTTAATAATTCTTGGAGAGGAATAGCTCGCACTGTCGGAAAAGACGAGGACGCTGCTAAAAATGCTGGAATGCCATGTTGTAAACAACAGTAATTTCTACTTCTACTATGGTGTAGTGTTGGATGCATGCTGTAGAGCTCCATGCTGCCCCCTACAGTTTGGGAGAGTATTGGCTCACCGCAGAGACAAGCCGCATGAACCATAAACGCTGCAAGTTGTGAAGCGCGTTCCATCCGCGAGCCGCATCACCAAGCGGAAAGTAAATGCGCCAAGCATAAACCAAGCTTAAAAACACGATTTTTTAATTCTGCTTGTTATGTTCCATAGATTTCACATATGATGTCTGTGAATTTTAAAGATGCGTTCTGATACCAAGAAAGTGCTTATTTTCAAACACGGGGAAATGGTATTTTAGGTTTTGTGTAAAAATAAGTGCAAGACTACAGATGCACTTCACCAAAGTGACGTAATCGAACCAGACACGAGGAAAAACAGAGAAGAAATGGCTGCAAGTTCAGCGAACCTCAAATCCTTCTTTCAGGAGCAAAGAACCACCATAAATCTGGCCATGTGGTAAGTAGCAGCTACGCTAGGGGAGAGGAGATTGTGGCGACGTGCCAACATCTGATTTGTAGTCATGCTGATTTCGAACTTTTACAAGCTGATAAATCTCAAAGTACGTGACTGGCGTAGTCGAAACACAATGAGATCGAAGTACAACATATGTGAACGCCAGGGTGTAAGGCAAAGAGGATTAGAAAATTTCGTTTTTAGCCCCGTTGAGTTGCAGTCATTTATTCATTCTTCCGAGGAGCCTTGAGCCGACCGTAAAGGGAAGAGACTTAGGCTCCCTATGCAGACATTTTCCCCCCATTTATTTGGACCAAAATTATAATCTTGACTCATGAACAGCCTACCATCAGTTTAGTACATCTAGCTCTCCTGACCAACCCTGTAGTGAAACTCAAAGAATTTGAATACGGAGTAAACATTCATTTATTTCAGTAATTCAACTTAAAATGAGAAATGAATACATGAGAGTCTACATGCAAAGCCAGATATTGCAAGACTTTATTTGTTATAGTTGTGATGATTATGGCTAACAGCTTACGAAAACCTCAAATTCAAAATCACATATAATTAGAATATTGTGAAAAAGTTCAACACTCTATCCAAGGGTCACACTCTAATCAGCTAATGAATCCAAAACAACTGCAAAGTTTTCCTGAGCCTTTATAAGGTATCTCAGTCTAAGTGTAAGCACTGAAACAAATTGGCTTTTGCACCATATTCTAATTTTCCTGTTTCACCTGTAAAGTCATGTGACCCACTCCGCGACTTTGATCTTTTGCAGATAAACGGGAGTCGTTTGCAACCGGCATCCCTAAAGCTGTGCTTTTGCTGGATTATGAGACTTCTGATTAGAAATCCAACTATTTCCCTGTTACCTCTGCCTAGGTCCTTCGCTCTGCAGTCAGAGTTAATATCTTCTGTTTTTCATTTTCAGTTCAAGTGTTTTGGTTTTATTCATGAGAAAAGAAAAGAGACGACAAGTAAAAACAGATTTTGATTTTTCAGAGCCTCCCATATCCAAATGTAGCAATATTGAGTCTTTTGATGCTCTTGCTTTTATTGCTATGCCTATTTCTGGTGCATTAATTATCACAATATCATTATTTTAAAGGTGTAGAACACTTGTTTAATCAATGCATTTGTAGTGGTTTCTAGTAGGGATGAATGCCTTGTAGCCCATAGTTGGAATGCAAAAAACACAGATGCACCATTTCCAGGAACTAGAAGTGAGCTATATCACAGCTGAGCTTGAGACGGCAGGTTCTGGAGTCTTACTTACTGATATTTTGACATTTCTTCTCTGATTGGATAACAGCAAATCAACTCTACCACTGACTTGAAACACTGATGTTTTACCTCCACAAGCCTGGAGAAGCTTCAGCTGTGTTGTACAGTTGCTAATGCTAACAGTTAGCTTCTACTAGCAAAGAAGTTCCCCAGAAACTAATGCAGGAGACAGGTGGATACTTTATTCATGTTCAGCTTGCATGAAAAATCGGAGTGACCAGTTATAATAAGATATACATATCAGAAGCAATAAATGAATAAAAAAATCCTGCGATCCACACCTTTAAAATAGCATAGGCAATAGCTATTTGATTCAACAGAAAAGTGCATTTCTGACACTTAGATAATGCATTTCTTGGTAGCAAGAGTCACGTAGATCTTTGTAACTAATTTTTAGTAAAAATCTAGAAAAGGACAATAATTTGCAACTCTCTTAACTACATCACAATGGTATCAGGCAGACGTTTCTGTGATGCTAACAGCATGAGGAGACACATGTGGTCGACGTGCAGGGAAGAAGAGAGCGTAGTGAAGCATCTCTTCATGTGCATTTTTGTCCCTGTGGAGGTACTTAAATCCTCAGTTAAATCTGTGAAACATTTTAGCATGTGGATAATTGTTACACGCATGCATTTTCTCATGCCAGCCCTTCATCCAAAGCCCTGAGCTATTGCAATTTGCCTTTCTCACTTTGGAGTCCTTTGTTGAGTTTACAGCTGATTGCCTCTCCTCTTGTGGTCTCAGACGTGAGAAGTGAGACCACCAAATGAAACAAATTTATATTTTTCTACTTCACTGATGAGACTCAGTCTCACATTTGAAACTGTGTATTTTGTTTGCTGTCGCTTTCAGTGATTTAGTTCTGTTGCAAATATCACTTTGAAATGCAGAGAAGGGATTTGAGTAGGATGTGTACACTTGGTCATGATTAAAAATGGAAATAAGGCTTGTGCACGTGTGGCTGGTCTCATGGTTCTCGGGATTTAATAAAAGATGCCATACGTTTGCACAGATTCATACATCTGTCAAGAAGAAGAAGAAGAAGAAGAAGAAGAAGAAGAAGAAGAAGAAATGTCATTTCTATAGCACCTCTCAAGATAAAAAATCATGAGGCGCTTCACAAAAACAAAAAATGTAAAAATATAAAAAAGCATTTAGAAAATGTTTAAAAATATATTTAGAATGAGCAAAAATAGACAATTGTGATTAAAAGAAAGTTAAGAAAGAGAGAGTGAACAGGAAAGAGGGAAATCAGTGGATCCTGAGGAAGGTGGAATAGGTGGGGAGAGCAGAATAAAGAGAGAGGTGATGAAGGTCATACAAAAGCCAGCTTGAACAAGTGAGTCTTCAGCTGCTTTTTAAAGGAGACCACTGAGTCCACTGATCTCAGGCTCAGGGGGAGAGAGGTCCAGAGTCTGGGGCCACAGCAGCAAATGATCTGTTAGATCTGTCAGAAAGATTGGAGTTTACACTTAAATCTTTTTTTTTTTTACATCAACCAAAATTTATCAGAAAAATCTCTTACATTTTTTAAAACTCTATTAAATATGGAAGCTTTGAAACACTTGTTTTTGTATGTATTTATCATGAAAAACAAGTAGGAAAACATGCCTTATGAAGGCTCAAGGAAGTTGTAGAAGTTTAGGTCAGCAGTTGTTACAAAATTCAGTTCAACAACTGACTAAGCCGTGCAGGTTGTCATCAGGCTGCAACATAATAGCACACCTTTCACGACCATAGACTGTACACTGTTCACGACCTTGCTATTTCCAGATGAAAGAATGGTTGATTTGTCAGGAAGTGTTAGTTTTTTCTGACTCAGAAATGTGGTGACTAAATCTTTCTTGTTGTTTCAAAATGCATTTAAAAGCAATGTTTCACTTCTGCTGATTAACTGGAAGAGGTCAGAAAAAGGCAAACGGCAGCCGAAACATCCATCCACTTTGAAACAATCAGGTCTTCGAAGTGATAAGTGTATGAAAGTCCATCTCCTGGGGCATCCCAAGGTATTCCCAGACCAGCCAGTATAGCTACCGAATTTACAGACATGCTCAAGTAACCTCCAGAAGACGGTGATCTAGAAGGATTCTAGTCTGATGTTTAAAACCACCTGAACTAGCCGTGGCTCTAGTCTGAATCTTCTCAGAATGACAGAGCTCTTTGTCCCATCTTTAAGGCACCATTTAAAGAGACAGTGTGTAGTTTTTACCATTAATCTCTGGAAACATTCAATAAAATGTTGAAAATAGGGTTGTCACGGTGTGAAAATTTAACCTCACCATTATTGTGACCAAAATTATCACGGTTTTCGGTGTTATCGCAGTATTTTTTTAAACGTTTACATTTTCAAAATAAACCCTGTATATCAGGCAAATATTGTCCTCAGTTTGTGTCTAAATTTTGCCTAAAATTAGTTATTTCGTAATTATGTCATGTGTGTTCTCATATATTTATATTTTAAATGCTTACTTGTCTGTGAAAAGTTCATCAACTCGGCATCAGCAGAGGTACATCCTTAAATTTGAAGCACGTAAGCGGTAGTCTAACGCTATTGGTTAGTTCTGGTCGGCGCTCAGTTTCCTATTGCACAGAGCTCTCCAAACTCCAAATCGCTTTGCACAACAGTGCATAATTTATCCATTCACACACACATTCACATGCTGATGGTGATGAGCTACAATGTAGCCACAGCTGCCCTGGGGTACATTGAAAGAACCGAGTCTGCCGAGCACAGGCACCGCCAGTCCTCCGACCACCACGAGGCCGGAAAGTAGGGTGAAATGTCTTACCCAAGGACACAACTAATAAGGATGAAGCTCGGTTTGAACCAGCAACCCTCCAGTTACAGGGTCAACTTCTAACTCATGAACCATCGTCACCCCATGAGTACAATACTAAAATATTTCACCATTTGACGCAGAGGCACTTCTAACCTAGAGAGTATTCTAACCTGTTCCATGACAACCATGGCCTCAGACTTTAAAAAGTCAATTCTTATCCTAGCTTATAGGCGCTCAGGTGCAATCTACTCCAGAGGATGCAGAAGGTCATGGCTTAAGGACACCAACAGAAAAACATCATTTTCTAAAAGCAGAGAGGAGCACCCTAAAATCCCCTAACCTGACACCATCTTCTCAATGATTTAGTCTTGAGGCTCCATGATCTTGGGGTCTTGTTCACAAGTGAGGGTAGGAGGGATCGGGAGATCGACAGGCGGATTGGTTCGGCGTCTGCAGTGATGCGGGCGCTGAGCCGATCTGTCGTGGTGAAGAGGGAGCTGAGCCAGAAAGCCAGGCTCTCGATTTACCGGTCGATCTACGTCCCGATCCTCACCTATGGCCATGAGCTTTGGGTAATGACCGAAAGAACGAGATCGCGGATACAAGCGGCTGAAATGAGTTTCCTCCGTAGGGTGGCCAGGCTCAGCCTTAGAGATAGGGTGAGGAGCTCGGACTTTCGGGAGGGACTCGGAGTAGAACCGCTGCTCCTCCGTATCGAAAGGAGCCAGTTGAGGTGGTTTGGGCATCTGGTCAGGATGCCTCCTGGACGCCTCCCTGGGGAGGTGTTTCGGGCATGTCCTGCCGGCAGGAGGCCCCCGGGTCGACCCAGGACATGTTGGAGAGTTTACATCTCCAATCTGGTCCGGGACCGCCTTGGGGTCCTGCCGGAGGAGCTGGTGGAGGTGGCCGGGGAGAGGGCGGTCTGGAGCTCCCTAGTTGGAATGCTGCCCCCGCGACCCGGACCCGGATAAGCGGAGGAAGACGACGACGACTCCATGAACCCCAAAAACAGGACCAATGACAAGGGTTTGGGCCAACCCTAACCCTAACCCTATGTTTGTAAACTTTATTCATGATTGCAATTTCTTCAACTTTTTTCCTCTGCTTTTAATTAACCCCTTTACAGTTTTGGCCTTTACTTTAATGTCAGCTGCGTCCTTCCTCTAAACTTTTCTCCTCTCCTCTGTCATTAGGATTCAGCGCAGAGAAGAGACTGCCACCCCAAACCCCAGAGATGTCTTCGAGGGGCCACTGAAACAAGTGCTGTGGGTAACACTTTGGCATACACACCACCAGATATGATGTGGGTAGATCAGTCACAGATGGCGTTGGACAGGGAGCAATTTCACACAATATGGGTTCCATGTTGTTTACACTGAAAATATTTTACCCACCCGCCACTCCGGGAAGATTCGTTTTCCTTTTTCTGAGGACATACATATTTTTAACAAATCCATCACCATCTAACTCTTCCTCAAAATTGAGCCTGCTGTGAAACTGCACACAATACCCTCAAGTGTTTGGTATTTCATCGTGTTGTAAAATAACAGCAGCCATCTCAGTGTGATGATGCTTTCCTGAGCAGGTGTTCACAACACGCGTGATATCCCGACGGCATCACGCTGTTTTACGGTTCTGGCGCTTCACGGGAAATTGCTGATCACTATATCAATCAGACACATTAGTGTGTGTGACTCTTATCACCTTGTTCAGGTACAATTAACTCCATACAAGTTAAACCTCGCCAGGAAGCCATGCATTTTCTTCCGTAATTATACTGGTCAGTGTCCAACGGTAATAACAGCAAAATGTTGGATGGCCAATTTCATCGTGTCACTGGAGTGTGAAGAGGATAGTAATTCAAAGAGCTTGGACCTGAAGTGAAGCTTAGCTCGGTCATCATCTGTAATACAGGTGAGGAAGAAGGAGATTGGTGGAGCTTAGGGACACGGAGTAATCACCATCTTACAAATGGTGTAACTAAAGTAAGAATGGGTGTTAATTATTCATTTTATGTGAGGAAAATAGTCTCTGGAATAGGAAGGGAATTTAGGCCGTGCAAGACAATATTGTAAGGAATACAGGAACGATCAAACGACTTCAATCGTTGCTTATTTCCAGGGATTGGCTTTCTTTGAATCCATCCAGTCAAGGTTTGATATCAATATCTCCTGCCTGGTTTGATTCAGTGGTTTTTACATGAAGACCTTTTGTGAGCACAGGAAAAGATAATCTCGTGGATTTGTTTTTCCTGCCTCAGCCACCGTCAAGCTTTTCTTTTCTCTCCCTGAACATTTACGAACCATTTCTGTTTTGTCTCCTTCTCTCTGTCACCATCTTCCACACATGAATATACTTTGCCTCTCATCTCTTTCTCTGTTCTTTCACATCATTCCTTCCAATCTGTGTATCCCATTTTCCCCAGCCCCAGATTTGCTATATATCCATTCAAGTGTTTTTGTCCCCCCTCCTTATCCAGTATAATAAATAGAATGTTTTTTTCCCAGTGTGGAATAACAAAGATTGTCACCATGGATACTGTTCCATCCCAGGAGTGCTGAGTGGCCCTTTTTGAGTTCTAAAAGGAGCAATTATCTGATGACATCAAAGACAGGTGACGCCTTGACAAAAGCAAAGCAAAGGGATTGGGTCCAAGCATTCTCCAGTCAGGTGGACAGGAGGTGTAGTTCAATTTATTCCGCTGGAATTGCTGGCTTTGGGCAACAAGCTTACCCTCCCAGACGCCCAAGGCTCTTATAAAAACAGTCTTTCTGTTCACAATTACCTTGATTTTATAAAATACAATAAGATAAACTCATAGCCTCAACATATTCCTGGAATGCAGGCGAGGAAGGGAATTGTAAGTGTAACTGAGTCTGCAGAAAGAAATTAGCTCCCTTTAAATGGTATTAAAAAAATGCAGGCAATCACCCACACAATACACCTAATGCATTGCTTGTTTTTAACTGCTGTTGTAATTCTCTTCATTATGTCTTTAGTCAAGTCATACAAATGAAGATGTGTCTTACCTAATTCTCTTTTTTATCACTGACGTCTTTCCAACAGTCTTATCCATCGCATATGAGACAAACAAAACCACTTCCTACACAAAAATGATTCTTAAAAGATGTTTATGCTGTCATTTATCAAAAGAAATTATTTATGCCATGATTAAAGTAACACTAAAATGTCATCCTTTATTCCACCAATAAATTTATGTCTGTATTTCTGTATGTATTTATTTTTGCAATACTGAATTTGCATGCAAATAAAGTCGCACCGCACATCTCATCTATTAGAACATGTGAATTTGAACTAATTTCGTTAAATAGTTTCGCTGTAAATAAAAAGTCCATTCCAGTTTACAGACAGGAATTCAGCGCTTTGGGCTTCCTGACAGGGTTGCGGAAGGCGCTATATAAATAAAGCTTTGATTGATTGATTGATTGATTGGAATGTTGTTGACCCGTTTGAGGAGTTCCTCTTGGAAGATGTTTAGGGACCTGTTTTTACTCATGGTTGAGTTTTGAGGCAAAATTGTGATTAAGCAGGGAAAGTTCTGGACTAACATTGGTGGGGGGGGGGGGGGGGGCTGCTCTGTTAGACTGGAATGTTTGTGAGAAAAACTACGAATGTGGGCTTCAAGCATTTTGAATAACACTGTCTTCAATCTGGGTTTAAAAAGGGCCACTCGACTGAAACTGCTGTTAGCAGTGACAGAATCCTTAAAAGAAGCTAGAGCGACTGCGAAATCCTCAGTGCTTATCCTGCTCGACTTATCGGCTGCATTTGACACGGTCAACCATGGCTTCCTGTTGTCCACACTCTCTAGCATGGGCATCACAGAGAAAACACATGCCTGGTTTGAATCGTACCTCACAGGACGATCATTCAGTGTATCATGGCTTGGACAATCCTCCACCGTGCACCACCTTGCCACAGGAGTCACCCAGGGCTTTGTACTAGGACCTCTTCTCTTTGCCATATACACCACCTCACTGGGTGAGATCATTCGATCACATGGCTTCTCCTACCCAGCTCTATCTGTCATTTCCACCAGACGACCACACTGTCTCTGCACGAATATCAAACTGTCTCTCTGACATATCAAAATGGATGAAATCTCACCATCTCCAACTCAGCCTCTCTAAAACTGAACTACTTGTCATCCCAGCAAAACCATCCATACAGCACAATATCTCAATCCAAAATGACTTCTTATCTCTGGCTCCTTCAAAGGCAGTTCGAAATCTGGGTGTTGTGATTGATGAACACCTGACCTTTAAAGATCATGTTGCCTCTGTTGCTCGTTCATGCTGCTTTGTGCTGTATAACATATGAAAGATCAGACCATACCTAACACAACACCCAGCTCCTGGTGCAATCTACTGTCATCTCCCACCTCGATTACTGCAATGCCCTTCTAACTGGTCTTCCAGGCTGTACTGTGAGACCTCTTCAAATGGTCCAGAACGCAGCGGTGCGTCTGGTCTTCAATCAGCCAAAAAGAGCACACGTCACCCCTCTGTTCATTGAGCTCCACTGGCTACCGCTAGCAGCACCCATCAAATTCAAATAGCTAACACTAGCATACAAAGTCTGAGATGGTACGGCTCCCATCTACCTGAATCCTCTTGTAAAGGCTTACGTCTCGGCCCGACCGCTCCGATCATCACAGGATCGTCGGCTAGCAGTGCCTACAGCACGCTCAGGACAATCCAGACTCTTCTCATGCATCGTTCCACAAATGTGGAATGACCTTCCAAGCACTTCCAGAACAGGAGCCCCCTTTTCAATTTTCAAGAAACTCCTGAAGACCCTGCTCTTCAGAGAGCATCTTCTAAACTAGCACCCTCCCTGCACCCGTCCCCCTCTCTACCGTTCACTCCTTGTTCCCTCCTCTCCATGATTGATATCAAGTTGTTGTTATTGTTGTTGTTAGCCTCAAGGGTAACATGCCGATTATCACTTGTAAGTCGCTTTGGACAAAAGCGTCTGCTAAATACATAAACATGTATTTAAGTCCTCTATTTAGAAAAAATGTTGTATATTTGCCTTCTTCAACAGTGGACTGCCTTGTTTACCGATATCCATTGCGGTGAGTACGTCACGCTGTCCATTGTCCAGTACCATGTGAAGATCGTTTGAAAGACAACGGTAGAACCCTTGGTATGACCGAGAGCCATACATGGAACTTGTCAGGCTAGGAGGGTTTGGGAGATTATAGGGTTGTTTTTGTCCCCTCTGTATGTGCAGAAGTATTGAGTGACACTAGTACAGGAGGTGGCACTAGTGCAACTACACAGGCTGCCGTTAAAGCCCACAGAAGCAGAAGAATGTCTCTGTTGGCTCGTCGCCGTATGTTCTCTTACATCAGGGTTCCTTCCTGATCCTGTGAATAAAATCATTCATTGGATCAATCATCCAGACATCCAGCCAACTCTATGGTTATCTCACCTGCGTTTGGGCCCCTGCCTCCACACCACATCCTGTCACATTGACCTTTTTGCTCAGTGGCTAAATAAACATGTTGGAGTTGCAGTGACAAATGCATAGAAAGGGATCGTTGTTCACTTTTACAGCAGGTGCATCATCTGTTGTCTGTATGCAGAATCAATATAGTGTTTATGTTTTATGATTTATGTTACATCCCAGCTAAACAAAAGAATGAAGAAATGGCAGCTGAGAGACTGTGATCGAACAATTATAATTTTAGTTTTACCAGGTTCAGACAGTGTGAAATCTTTTCTCTGAGAAAGTAAAAGAACCACCCTTAAATTTTATATTTCTTATGAAACTCTGTGGCAATAATATTGAGCATTTGCTACAAGTAAACATGATTTTTCTTTAACATTAGTAGATATTCTGACTTCTAGCAGAGTTTGCTGACTTTAAGCAGAGACGTGTTACACTGACTAGCATTAACTATGTTAAAGATGACACTCTACTTTGGATTCGTGATCTCTGACCTACAGAAACCAGAACCGTTTCTAGCTTTGTCGATTTATTTATCTGAAACAATGATGGAGATAGTCCCAATCCATATCTACAAACATGCTAGTACACTTACAAAGAAATAATCTGAAATCAAGTCTATGTGCATTTTAAGTGCATTGAATTCTGTTTAAAAGTTCTACTCCATAATTTTCAATTTAATTCTTTTTTTAGTAGCTTTAGTAAAATCGCCACACAAACAGAAGGGTAGATTTATACGTTGTGATGTCATGAACGAGTGTTAGAAGTTTTCATTTGGTGCATTGTGTTTTTATTGAACAGAAGAGCTTCTCCACATATTGTTTCACCTTATTGCTCAGATGCTCAAAGGAACTCTGGTCAACACTGTCCCAAAAAGTGACAGAAGACAATGATTTTCTAAAGTTTGGATCACTTCTGAAATGAGGATTTTCACATGAAAGCATTTCAGTTTGAGAACATCCTTCATTTAATTTTAACCCTCCCACTGTCCTCGTGGGGGACCCCACGATGAAAGCTGATCATTGAGCAGGATTGATGGTTTATCCCTTGAGGTGGTGCTCACTCCTCACCCCTGCCACATGGACCCAAGGGATAAACCATCAATCCTGCTCAATGGTCAACTTTTCTTGCGGGGTCACACCCGTTAGGACAGTGGGAGGGTTAAGCATATAAGCGAGTATGAGGGGTAGTTTAAATCCTGCTGAGATGAGGCAGAACATTCAACTTTGAGATGGACCTGCCCTTTAGAATTACTTTTATATTTCTTATTTGATATTTCTATACTGGTACTGGTACTGGTACTGGTACTATCTATCGATCAATCAATCGATTGATCTATCATCTATCTATCTATCTATCTATCTATCTATCTATCTATCTATCTATCTATCTATCATCTATCTATCATCTATCTATCTATCTATCTATCTATCTATCATCTATCTATCTATCTATCTATCTATCTATCTATCTATCTATCTATCATCTATCTATCATCTATCTATCTATCTATCTATCTATCTATCTATCATCTATCTATCTATCTATCTATCTATCTATCTATCTATCTATCTATCTATCTATCTATCTATCTATCTATCTATCATCTATCTATCTATCTATCTATCTATCTATCATCTATCTATCATCTATCTATCTATCTATCTATCTATCTATCTATCTATCTATCATCTATCTATCTATCTATCTATCTATCTATCTATCTATCTATCTATCTATCATCTATCTATCATCTATCTATCTATCTATCTATCTATCTATCTATCTATCTATCATCTATCTATCTATCTATCTATCTATCTATCTATCTATCTATCATCTATCTATCTATCTATCTATCTATCTATCTATCTATCTATCTATCTATCTATCTATCTATCTATCTATCTATCTATCTATCTATCTATCTATCTATCTATCATCTATCTATCATCTATCTATCTATCTATCTATCTATCTATCTATCTATCTATCTATCTATCTATCATCTATCTATCATCTATCTATCTATCTATCTATCTATCTATCTATCTATCTATCTATCTATCTATCTATCTATCTATCTATCTATCTATCATCTATCTATCATCTATCTATCTATCTATCTATCTATCATCTATCTATCTATCTATCTATCTATCTATCTATCTAATAAAGAACATTGCAAATGATGAATGAAATAACTGAGACATTGTAAATGTTAATGCAAGAAAAAACCACAAACACTACTATTTCTTGTTTGTTTGTTTGTTTTGCTCATGCTTGTAAATGCAAGAACATGCAGAAAAAACTTCAAATGCTGAGAAAGTAGCAGACTTTCCTCAACGTATGCACATTTTGTGGTCTGTTTACTGTAATGCTAGGAAACATCAGTGGCTCCCTTATGACCTTGAACTGGCTACAGCAGTGGTCAGTAGCGGTTTTAGGCACGGGCAGACAGGGCAGTTGCCCGGGGCGGCATTTTTTCATGACACAAAAGGGGCGCACAAGCGCTGAGTAAAAAAATAAAAAAGAAAGAAATCTGCGCCGCACCGAGGTTTTCTACTCATCTGTCATATCACAGTGTCTGGCTGGGAAACAGCAAGTTGGCGCCCCCTGCTGCTGCAGGCGCTCCTGCTGACTGAGAACGTTCACGTGCACCGTGTGTGTGTATGAAGAAGAGGAAGGGGAGGGGTGCGGCGGGGGAATTCACCTCTGGGTGGGTCCAAATCAAATGAGTGGGTAGGGGCTGAATCAACTGTGTTAACATGGCTAAAGTCAATCACATCTTGATGTTCTTCCAGTTAACGCACATTTCAGTCATAATATCATAAACACAGGCCTATCATTCTTTCAGGTTTTTCTGAATTGTCTGAAATGACCAAATAAAAAAAGGAAAAACAAAACGATTTTGTGGTCACCCCCCCATCAAGGTCTAATTGTTTAGTCCTGACTAAAGGAAACTTATTGAGTCAGGAGCCAAACAGAAGAGATGAACATAAAAAGGCTAAAACCACCAGGTGCCCCATTCAGGAATAATAAAGAAAAAAGAGGAGAAAGATAAAGGTATGTACGCTCTCATGATGCATGTTTTACATTTTTAACCAGTTAACTGGGATTTTAACGGTTAAATTCGGTCAACTAATTGCTAACAGAGCTAATAGGGCTGAAATATTGAAACGAATATTCAAATGGTTCAAAAAAATTCCTTCAATAATTTTTTACTGATTCAAACTAGGATTTGTTAAATGCTCGCTGCAGCCTGTGGCCTGCCTGAACAACAACAAACACATGTTGATCATGTTTACATAATAATAAATAAAACAACTCTACAAGCAGAAGAAAACTCCCCAGTCACCACTAACTCTCCTGTTTATTTATTGCAGATGGCTGCACTGATTATTTTTTACATGATTTGTTCTGTAAAAGTTGGCATTTTTGGTAGTCTACAGGTTTATGTCAGTTTAAATTACAATTTCAGAGGCAATTCTAAAATATTATGGATCATGATAAAGATCTATTGGAGATCTATCCTAGTCACTGTGGCTCAAGCTGAGGAGCTTTTCAAAACTTGATCAAGTCATACCTGAGGTCACCTATGTTTCAGGGGCGGCTCACTAACCTGGCTCTGATTAGTATCAATCACTCAGTAGGGGAGCAGATTTCATGTGATGACATTATTGATGACGTTGCATCAAGGTTAGGTTTTAATTTTAGTTTGTGTTTTCTGTTCTAAGTGCAATGCTGTAGTGATTATCTTTAGTTTGTTATGTGTGAAATATTTTTGCTATTTAGAATATTTATTATATATTATGTTCATATATTCTTAATTTTTAGTTATTGTTTTTTTTTTACATTCTGACAGCTTCATAGCAAGTCACCCCCTACCAGATTCTTACTCAACTCCCACTTCCTGTTTGAAAAATGCAACAAATGCTGTATAGCAGACCGAGAGGGTGGAGCCACTAACAAATACACACACTCACGACATTGTAACATCATAATGTACCATCTAACATCATAGTGTGCCTCTTAGCCAATAGCGACGGCAGATTTAAATTCAAATGCAGTGCTGAGTTTTTACCTGACGACGGTGCAACACTGACAGTTTTAGGCAGAACATTTAAGATGCACTAAAGTGCCGAATTATTGACTACACATGTCTGCAGCACGATCAGACACTCATTTATATAGTTTATCAGGAAAAAAATGTTGATTTGGAGTGACTTGCTCTTTAATGTAAATATGTGCAACTTAGAAAAATGAGTGTTCAATAGTAGTTCTAACAAAACATGCCTGTTTGTAGAAAACATGCGTGTGTGCGTGCAGGTGGGGGGGGGGGGGGGGGCGCTCAAAGGGGGCCTCGCCCAGGGAGTAATTCCATGTAGAACCGCCACTGGCAGTGGTCCGCAAATGGCGGCCCGCAGGCCACATACGGCCCGCGAGCCCTCTCTTTGTGGCCCCCCAAACAACTGATGTTAAATTCAACTTAAAGAGAAACTGAAAGGAAGCTTGGCTCATTTTAAGTTACAGGGGATCTTGTCTCCTATCTGCTCCTCCAGAGACAGCATGGACATGAGGGGTACATGGTGAGGGTCCCACAGGACAAGTTAGTGCAGTCACACAGCCGAGCTGGAGGGGTACAGGCGCTGTTCTTTTTATTGCAAGCTTGTGCGTTATGTGCATTATTACAGCCAGCGATCCAAACAGCCCCCCACCCCCGTCCGGCCCTCTTGCTTCTGGGTCTTTTTTGTGAGTGGCCCTCGGACAATTATAATTGAGGACCCCTGGGCTACAGCAAAGGTTTGCATGTGATTTTAAGAAAAAATTCAGACTCTACAAGACATGAGAGCAGCATTTCCAGCAGTTTGCAATCTCCTCACACCTTTATCTGTTCATCTATAGACTTTTCTGACCATGATTGTAGTATTAATCTCAAATAGGTCGCTTGAGATTACAAAATAGAACATAAATCAGCAGAAAACATGTTGGACAGTCACCTCACTGTCACATTTTTACTCCAAAACCAGCTTATGATGAAGCAAATTGTTTTATTTTTGGATCTAAAAAATAATCCTTGCAATAGGTTCAGTCACTGGGCTTACATAAATCCTTTGCACTATATACACATAATGAGATTCAAATGAACACCAGGGGCCTTGGGGCAAATCAACACTGAATGTTCTTGACATTTTCACTTGAGCATTAGGAAATTGATTGCAGTGTTGCTCCCTTAAGAGCCAGACTGGCCTTTTCATATTATTGGGAGCTTAAAAAAAACTCCCAGAACATAGTTCAATCAGATGCAATCTCATTATGACTCGGAGATGTTGATCTTGTGTGAAGTTCCTCAGGATGAGTGACATGCAGGTCAGTTCCTTGAAGAGTTTGGAGGAATAAGAATAATTTCACATGTACAACAAATGAGGTGGATCGAGACCGGATGACTAACAATACAAAGAATTATTGATGAATAAAGGGATTTGTAGTGTAAGAACAGGTGAAGTAAGAGTAAAACTTGTGAAAAATTCATGAGGAAAGCATTATAGGGAGACATCACATGGTATAGTTAAGAAAGCAGAAGGGAAGGAAAAGTTCGGGTGTGAGCAGGAGATAGAAAAGATCTCAATAACTTAAAATCATCTCTTATTCGTCATTTAAACACTAATAACTGTGGGTAACCATGAACCTTTCTGTAGTTATGGGACACTTAAAGGGACACTTTGCAACTTTTTCATATTTTTAAATCAGTTTCTTGAGCCAGTATGTGCTAAAATGACCCTTTTCAGGGTTAATGAAATGCCACCTAGTCCCTATCGGCCCCTGTGGCCAGATTATTCCACTTGCAACTTAAGAATGGTGGGCCTCTCTGAGCTGACATACCTGGTGCTGCAGTCAGCTTACAGCATGTTTCCTGCATATTTTAGATCATGAACACAGCTGATTTGTTTATTTAGTGATTAATCACTCCTGTAGACACTAAGGAAGGCTGGGAGACAGTTCAGCTGTTAGATAAGGTTTAAGAAGACAAACGCCTAGAGATGACATGGGTTTTCCTTCTGTTCTACAAAGGGTCACTAGTGGGTGCTAAAAGCAAGCCAAAAATGCCTAGCTGATGGTTGTTCCTCCTAACTTTTCCACAACTCCAGCCTCTTTCATAAAACTACAGCGTTACTTTGCTGTAAAGCAGCACCAGGGAGCCTTTGGTTATTTATAAGTGGTCCGTCTGTGACAGTAATGCGGCGTGATTGTGTGTTTTCACAATTACATGATGATGGTATAAAGTGGGTGTTGGGGGCGGTCTCCACGCCGCTCCGGACATACTTTTAGCTTGAACATTGGGTTTCTATACCGCTACAGGTCATCCTTTACTCATTCTGCAAAGCAAACCTGGGTCAAAATGACAATCCTTCCCATCTTAGATACGATGACATCTTTTATAGAACTGCTTCCAAAAACCTTCTTCATAAACTTGATGTCATTCATCACTCAGCAGTCCGTTCCCTCACTGGTGCCCCTTTTAGTAGTCATCGTTGTGATCTGTACTCACTCGTTAACTGGCCATCACTCCATTCCCGCGGGTTGTTACACTGATATCAGTTCATATACAAAACAATCATCGGTAGGACACCGTCATATCTTCGCTCATTACTCATCACTTGCAACAATCAGCGCAATTTACGTTCTGTCATGTTCTGTGTCCCTTTGTTCCCCAGCCCCTTGCTGTTCCCACTTCAGGCTCTCCTCTTGTGTCCTCCTAGTCGCTCCCTGGTTTTCCTAGTTGTCTTTAGATTAGTCCTCCTCACCCATCTGGTTATTAGTGGTTTATTTTTGCCCTCTGTCTTTTAAGTTTAGTTAGATCCATGTTTTATAGGTTAATGTTTATCTGCCCTCCTGCCAAGCTCTTTCCCTGCCTGTTTAGTTAACTTCCACCAGTTTCTCCTCAGCTCACACTCCTCACACCTGTCACCTGTTTCCCTGATTACCTCCCTCTGTGTTTATAAGCCTCGTCTTGTCACTCTGTGGTTGTTGGTTCATTGTCTTAGGTCAGCATTGTTTTGTCTCCAGTCTCCAGTCTCCAGTCTCCAGTCTCTGTTCAGTAAGTGAGCTTTTGGTTTTTGGTCTGAGTTTAGGTTTTGGCTTTCTCTCCCTTGGATTTTTGGTTCTCTTCCTAAATAAAGGATTTTACTTTTTCAACCGCTCCTGCCTGTGTGTTCTGGATTTTCTGCATCTTGGGTGCAAACCTGCTCTCAACGTGACACGTTCCAGTAACGTAATCCCTAAGGTTATTCTCAAAGCTCGCACCTCTTTTGGTCACTCTGGCTGCTTCCAACGACTGGAATGAGCTGCAAAAATCTCTGAAGCTTACTACCTACATTCCATTGTCTACCTTCAATAATTTGTTTTAAATCAATTGTTTCTGATCAATGTGGCTGTTTCTGAGGACTTAAAGATGGTTTCAAGCCTGTTCTGATTGCTTGTACATATTATATATGAGAACAGTCATTTGCCTTTATGTCTAATTGTTTTATCTTATCTGTTTTTCCTTGGTGTAAAGCTAACTGTGTCTGCTGCTGCTGCTGCTTCTGTCGTTCGACCCATCTGGTTAAATAAAGGTAAAAAAAAAAGTATTTTTGTGAACTGAGGCAACGCTCCTTAAGTTTTGTCATGAGCTGCTCCAAAAAGTGTTAGTCCTTCACTGTGCCAGGTGAGCTTTGGTCAGAGTTTCAGCTCTAAAGACCAGAAGCTCTGCATCTCTGCGTCGCTCCAGTTTGCTGCAACAGCTGGTTCTATTTACAAAAAAACTCAAAAAACAAGTTATACAAAATTATCAATGGGCACACAAAAGTACAACATAAACTATACCATGTAACACTGAGGCCCTCCTACTGTCTTTTCCTCTCCAAGTGAGCATGAGTCTCCAACTCAGTGACCATGTTGGTGGGTGAGAGTCCTTCCACTTGGACAATTTGTCTTTTAGCCAGCCAACAGCTAAAGGCAATCATGGTTGATTGGCATGTGTCCAAAGGAGAGACCACCATGACTGATCCAAACATGGATGGTACTGCCTTATAGATTATTTTTTACATAAAATTTCATTTGAGGAACAACTTTATCACTTTTTAGCCTAACCTTAACCCTTGCTCCAGTCTTTCAGAAAGCAGCACAAGGAACGATTGAAACGTACATGGGACTTATGGAGGGGCAATTATTATTTGGCACCATTTTAGCCCCCAAATTCTGTGACCAACAGGGCGGCGCCACTGACCACTGAGGCCACAAGAAATAAACCCTTTTCCAACATAAATGACTGGAAAACTTTAGCGCTTCAAGCTACTTCATTTGGCCACGGCTACTTCTCCGCCCACTATAAATGAACATTTGGAACACTTTCAAAGTGTCTGACTAATTCCCTCTAGTCACAGATTTGTCTGAAGCAAAAAGATATTTGTATTTTTATTTAATTTGTTCAGGAATCCAGCATTTTCCATAGCCAGGATACCATTTGTTCCTTGAACTTGGTCAATCTGAAGCATGGCTGATGGAAAACGTATAAATATAAGATAAGATAAGAACAACTTTATTTATCCCGAGGGAAATTCTTGTGTCATGTACATGCTCAAAGCAGTATAGGAGAGACAAAGGAACAGGTGAAATAGAAATATGATATACAATATATACAGTAAAAAATGATCTACAGTAGTACCCTGTAGGATAGTGCAAAAAAAAAAAAAACAATCGGATAACTCAACAAATAAATACATGACTGTATCCTGTATCCTGTATCCATGCTGTCCACAGTAACAGCATTGTTGAAAATAAAAGCCTATGTGGTATGAAAGTATGATGCAAAAAATGTAATATTTGATCAATATTTGGTGCCCAGTGTAATTTCAGCCCAATACGTTTTGGACTTTGATATGCTTAGCAATGTGAAATTAACTGGTTACAATAAAGAAAACATGTAATTAACCCAGAAATAAGATTTTTATGATGTATGAGCAAAAACTTCCAAGAGTTTTTTTTTTTTTTTTTTTAACTTTGAAAAAGTGCATATGGTCTGTGTGAGTGGAGGGGTCTATTTTATGTCAAGCTGCAGAGTGTGTGACATATTGAGCGCTGGTCCGGTGAACTGTGAGGCTGCTTCACTAAGCAGGATGAGACCTGCGGAGTAAATTAGGAGGAATGAGTAGCTTGAATTTCTGAGCTTGAAACATGTCATATAGAGCAAGGTGAGAAGTTCATCCTGCAGTTTTCCACCGTGATCCATAACCGCTCAGGTTGTGACACATCACGCGGTCGTAAAAGAGTGAAGGCAGTAAACGTTTATTACTGGGTAACAAGGACTGGTCAAAAGATTGCACCGGATGTGAATCAGGGAGCTGCAGGGAGAAAGAGGCCAGGTTTATAGGGTTGTAGGAGATTCATGTAATGTGCTGATTTACATTTGCTCCCAAAGAGTCACCATCTTTGACATTCAAGCAAACGGAGTTTAATGTTCTTTAAACATCTTTGGTGTGTTCTTGCTGTGTTGAAATTCTAATTCCATCTTTTAGTTCTTTTTAAAACACAGAAAGATTTTATTTACCTGCAACGTTTCGTTTGCGGCCAACGAAAAGTTGCAGGTAAATAAAACCTTTCTGTGTTTTAAAAAGAACTCAAAGATGGCATTGGAGTTTAGTGTTGTTCAAAAAACACTTTGTGATGCATATTTGCGTCCGCTGCAGAGACGTTTCACAAAAAGTTATCCATACGATGCAGCCTTATAAAAAATAAATAAATAAACAAACAAAGAACAAAGCTTTGGTGAGTCAAATGTAAATGAGGCGCCTGGAGAAAAAGTTAATAGTCACAGTGTGTGCATATGGGAGGGAGACCATATTACATCTGAAGAGGTGCTTTCAGTTCAGTTCAGGCCTCAAGTATGAGGCTGACAGGATTGAATTCTCGGGGGTTTGGTGTGTCTTTGAGCTGAGGTTCTAACGCCACACACACATGAGCTGCCCGGGGTGATAAACAGACCAACAAAGCTCTCGCTGCAGACTCGGTAAGAGAAGATGGTTGATGGACTTGAAACGAGTGAGCATCACAGCTTCTAGATGATGGTACAGATCTATCAACGAGGACGCGTTTTGAAACGGCTTCTCTGTGTTTTATGGCGAGCTTAGAGCTCAGTGTCAAAGAATTTTCTAATGATCGCCTCATCTCGTTTTGGCTCCTCTTGCAGGTTCCTGTCAGAAAAATCGTCTCGAGGAGGATGCTCCTTTTCTACTTCTTCTGGATTAGACTTTAAAACAGATTTAGTAACTTAATATTAGAATGTAAACTATTTATCTTGATGCAAACAGCATCACAACATTACTTCTAACACTTTATCTTTCAAATGTTTATTATTGTTTGTTCATGCTACCCTTGGACATGTGGATCTGTTCAATTAATGAAATCAGTAAAATAAAAACAAATAGTTAATTATCTTGCTAGCTTATCTTATTTTATCTCCCATGGATTTGTTCTCTTGATAATATATGCATATTATTCATTATTTTTCCAACACTTTTAGCTAAATACAAGGACCAAAAGTTGTAAATATCATCTTTTATTTCCTTTTTTTTTTGGAGTTGCACCTTGGATTTGTTTTTATCAGTGCTAAAACTGATCAAGCCTGCAGATTTTCTCATGCTTTAACACAAATATCAGAAGAAATTGCAAAAAATCTTATTTAGTTTCATTTGTTCCAGAAACATTTTGAAAAGTTTTCCACCAAAAGCTTTTGAGCCGGCCGCTTGACCTTGCAGACTTTCAGTAACACATCATTTTGCAATCAGTAGCTCAGGATTACAATAGTGCGGGAATTTACCCACATGGACCGGCTTAAATGCAAAAATAAATAAATAAAAATAAAGCTTTTTTTTTTTAGTGATGCACTTTGGAGATTCAGTGCACAATTTTTAAACTGCAGATGAAAAATATGAATATAAGTCATTGCATTTCCTCTGACGGTTGTTATTGTGGGGTAATTTTTCAGGAATTCTAATCTAGAACCATATTTACCAACGTACTCATTCATTTCAGTTTATGAGAGATGCCACTATTGTTTTGCAGCTCATTAGATCCTCTCTCTTTCCCGTGTGGTGGTGTGTCGTTCCACGAGTCTATTCTTCATCATTAACACGTCTAAAGCTGCAGTGTGCTAACACACTGAACAGATCCGAAGCAAAGCACCATGCACTATTCCAGAACCTATAATTGGATCAAAAACGCAGCAGATGAACGCACTTGTGACAAAAAGGAGAAACCAAACTGGAATTTCTAGATTTTTTAAAAGCACACAGATCGTGCAGCTCAGAGTAGAGACACACAGTCGGAGAAAAATGCTCAGTGGATGAGAGAGTTAGGGAGGAGGGACTCATTAATTATTCAAAACAACGGAGGACTGCATAAGTGTAAAAGCACAAACTGTATTTTACGTAGAGCACAGTTTATAATATTGTGGCGGCCCTGCCACTGATAGGCCGGCAAGGCCGGATTGCACTCTGGGGGGAGGGAAAATTGGGGTTGTTAATTCCGTTTGTGGTGTTCGTGGGGTTATTTTGTTCAGGGTTTTGTTGAGGTTGTTTGTTTCAGTTTGGAGTTCACATTGTGTTGTTCTTATCCGGTGCCTGTTGGCACCGTGAGTTAAATGTATGTATGGGGGGATGAAAAGGGGAGCCATCTGGCTAGTAAAAGTGTTCTATGTCTGCCACCTGTCGACTCTTCTATGCTGCTTCACACACACCCCGCTACAGGGCGGCGCAGACCGCTACATTGGTGTCAGAAGTGGGATTAGCGCTGTCAAGAAAGACAGAAAAGATGCAGGAACTTGTCGAGGAGATTGAGCGACTTGACAGAGAGAACCGCAAGCTGGAAGAACAACTACGGCTGGGCACTAGAGCGAGGACACCGCGACAGCCGGTTGGAACCAGCGATCCGCGGTTAGCCCAGCACCCGCGACAGATGCGCTCAGCGGAAGCACCCACAATCCCGGCACCAACGGCGCTGAGAGACAGCGGCAATCGAACAACAGTAAAACTCCCAAGATTCAGCGGGCCACACCCCTTGCACCCTTCCTCGCTCTAGTAGAGCTGGCGGCTTTACATGAAGGATGGAGCCAACAGTGGTTCAGGTGGTGCTGGCCTTGGAAGGAGTTGTACTTCAGGTCCTGGTGGACCTAGCATCGGAAGAGCGATGCAATTGGTAAGCTATCACGGCTGCACTGAACAGACGCTTTGGGAAGCAAGCCTCAGAAGAGCAAAGCCGAGAACAACTGAGCGGCAGACAATGCGGCCACGAAGAAAGCTTGGGAGCTTATGCGGTTGATCTACAACTGTATGCTCGGCGGGGCTATCCTGATTTCCCAGCTGCCGCCAGAGAGGAGATAAGCCTGCACGCATTCCTACGAGGGCTAACACCGGAACCATTACGTCAACACGTCAGATTGTCCTTACCCATCACCTTGGCTGAAGCGCTTAGGAGAGCTGAACAAGTGGAGGAGATGATGCCTGTTGGACAGTGTGGGAGATCGCCGCTGGCGAGAGCGACTGAAAAAGAGGAGGCGCTGGGGGAGAGGAGAGAAGTCAACCAGGCCCGGCCAGAGCAGACCCCGAGACAGAGACCATCCACCGGCCTCTGCTACCGCTGTGGGGAACTGGGACATCTAGCCAGTGACTCCCCAGCCCCAAGTACTCGGCCCAGGTCTGGGCCGCGGAAGCCACAAGCTGCAGGAAATGCCAGCGGGGTGGGACAGTAAGGGGACTCCCACCTCACGCAACGTCACCCCTTGGAGTTAACCTGCCATCCGTTGTCCGCTGTGGGCCGCTTCATGGGCTGTATTTGGACTGTGTTGTCGGAGGACAACGATGCCGAGCCTTGATGGATACGGGGTCCACCATCTGTCTGGTCCAGAAGGGATTCCTGCCAGAGACTGAGGGTTCCCTCCCAGTAGGCTGGAGTCCCACCGAAACCGCATTGCTGACCGTGACTGGTGAAAAAACCACAATGAACAGGAAAGGGACTGTTATCGGTGGTGGTCGGAACTCATCGAGCTGAGCAAGAGTTCTGGATCCCTGTCATTCGAGATGATTGCATCATCGGGCTGGATTTATTAACGCGCTGGGGCACATGTGTTGATGTCCGAGGAACTGCTTTGTGCCTAGATGCCGAGAGGATTCCTCTCCAGGAGGGGAGGGACCCTCATGAGAAGCGATGAGGAGCCAGAGTCACCCAGTCGCTCGAAGACGACTGCGAAAGCCTGGAGGTTGGACAGAAGTCGGTTCCTGCTACTGTGGCCCCGTCACCTGAGGCCATGCTTGCTATGGAGGCGTTGGAACAATCAAGTGGGGAACACCTCAGCTCGAAGCAACGAGAGCAGTTGGGCCAGTTACTGAGAGAGTTTGGGGACATCTTTGCTGCTCGAGAAGACGATTGCACCCGGACTAGCCTGGTCCAACACTGCATCGACACAGGAGACGCCGCTCCTGTACGGCTCCGCCCTCATTGCCTGCCATTAGCCAAATGCCAAGCAGCAGAAGAACTAATCAGAGACATGGCAGTTAATGGGGTCATTGAGCCATCAGAGAGCCCCTGGGCTGCGCCCGTTGTCATGGTGAAGAAGAAGGGGGGTGGATGGCGACCCTGTGTGGATTACCGGAGGCTTAATGCTTTGACGCGCAAAGACTCATACCCCCGCCCCACATTGACGACGCATTAGATCATGTAGCTGGATCGTGCTGGTTCAGCTCCTTGGATCTACGCAGTGGATATTGGCAGGTGGAGCTGGCGCCGGAGGCTAAACCCAAAACGGCGTTCATGATTGGACAGGGACTATGGCAGTTTCGAGTGATGCCGTTTGGGTTATGCAACACCCGGCTACTTTTGAAAGACTGATGGAACGAGTTCTGCAGAAGAGTCCTCGCAGCTGCTGTGTGGTTTATCTGGATGATTTGCTCATGCATGCTAAAGACTTTGAGCACGCTGTTCACAACCTGAGGGAGGTTGTTGTCGCCATTCGCCAGGCTGTGCTGCATTTAAATCCTGCTAAGTGCATGCTGCTCACTCGCCAGACCCATTTCCTCTGCCATGTCATCAGCGAGCAGGGAGTAACAACAGACCCTGCTAAGGTTGTTGCTGTGAAGGAATGGCCTGTGCCAAGAAGCGTCTCAGAGCTGTGGAGCTTCCTGGGTTTGGCCTCCTACTACCGCCGCTTTGTGAAATGATTTGCTACTGTGGCTAGCCCCCTGCATTGGTTACTCGAGAAGGGCAGGCGGTTCGAATGGAGTGAGGAGTGCACTGCAGCTTTCCACCAGCTCCAGACGACGTTGGTTGATGCGCCGGTTCCGGCGTATCCAGACCCCGCCCAACCGTTTGTTGTGGATACAGATGCTAGCAATGTGGGAGTGGGAGCCGTGGTCTCCCAAACAGGTGAAGATGGAGAAAGAGTTGTGTCTGATTACACCCGCAGACTCAGTCGGAGCGAGAGGAACTACTGCGTCACCAGGCGGGAGCTGCTAGCGGTGGTTTTGGCTGTGAGACACTTCCGGCCGCACCTGCTGGGTACCAAGTTCAAGCTTCGGACTGATCATGCTAGCTTCACCTGGCTATTGGACTTTCAACAGGCAGAGCGACAGGTGGCTAAGTGGTTGGAGATTCTGCAGGAGTATGACTTTGAGATCCAGCACCGCCATGGTCGCCAGCATGCTAATGCTGATGCACTGTCCCGGCACCCATGTTTAGTGACTGAGTGTCATTACTGTCTCCGCCAGGAAGAGCGAGAACCAGTACCCGTTCCAGCAGCAGCGAGGAAGCAGCACCAGGAACCGTCGGCTGCAATGGCGGAAGCTACCGAGGAACAAGAGAGGGAGTTGTTCTCCATGGAAGAACTAAAAGATCAGCAGGAGGCTGATCCAAATCTGGTTGAAGTGAGGACCTGGGTTCGGGACGCCCAGAGACCAGAGTGGCCCGCCGTATCCTCGCATGGGGCTGAATTAAAGAACATGCACTCACAGTTCGGTAGCTTGGAGCTGCATGGAGATATGCTGTATCGGCGCTGGCAGGCACCAGGAGGAGGGATGGACCGCCTGCAGCAGCTGGTGCCACGAAACCTTCGAGCAAAAGTCTACTGGGTTCATGGGGCAGTGGGGATGGGACACTTTTGCAACAGCAAAACAGTGTGACGGCTCCGGCAGAGGTTCTACTGGCCGGGCTGCCATCAGGACGTGGAACACCACATTCACTGCTACGACAACTGCACCAGCCACAAAGGGCCTACTCAGCACTCCCGGGGGGCGCTACAACAGTACCTGGTTGGAGCACCAATGGAACGGGTCGGGGTGGACATCCTCGGGCCCTTTCCCACTACAGAGGCTGGAAATTGCTACATTCTGGTAGCCATGGACTACTTCACCAAGTGGCCAGAAGCGTACGTGATGCTGGATCAAAGCGCTGCATCTACAGCGCAGCGGTTGGTGGACGAGATGTTCTCTCATTTTGGAGTATCTGAGGAGCTGCACAGCGATCAGGGGAGAAACTTTGAGAGCCAGCTGTTCGGTGAGGTGTGCCGGCGGTTGGGGGTGACAAAGACTAGAACCACTCCGTTGCATCCCCAGAGAGACGGGCTGGTGGAACGGTTTAACCACACTCTGGAAACTCAGCTGGCGATCCTCACCAGAAAACACCAGAGAGACTGGGATTTGCATTTGCCGATGGTGTTGTGGGCATACCGCACTGCGGTGCAAGAGTCCAGCCAGAGCACTCCTGCGGCGCTGATGTTCGGGAGGGAGCTCCGGACGCCAGTGGATCTGGTGTTTGGGCTGGCTCCGGAACCAGAGATTGTGGGGGGGGGGCCCGAACTGGATTATGTGCGATGCTTAAAGGAGCGGATGGAAGAAGTCCACCAGCTGGCCCGGACCACGCTGCTAGTGGCTGGAGCTCGCCAGAAGAGGGCGTATGACTCCAGAGCTCATGGATCCTCATTGGCTTTGAGGGACAAGGTTTGGGTCAACTGCCCGACCCGGAAGAAGGGCCTGTCCCCCAAAATGATGAGCCACTGGCAAGGACCCGCAGAAATTTTGGACCAGATCTCTGCGGTGGTCTTCCCAGTTCGCCTGCCTGGACGACGTAGGCGGGTGGTCCTCCATAAGGACCGTTTGGCGCCGTACCGTCCACAGACCGGGGGGCAGCCAGCTTCTGATGGGGCTGTGGATGCACTTAGGGGGGAAACGGTGGGGCCAGGGAGGCCGGTGCGCACTTGATGCCGGCCGGGCCAGTTCCAGGACTTTGAAATGGGAGACTGAGGGTCGTGGGACACTTAACCCTTTTTTTTTGGGGGGTGGGGGGTGGGGGTGGCTATGTGGCGGCCCTCCCACTGATAGGCCGGCAAGGCCGCATTGCACTCTGGGGGAGGGTAAGTTGGGGTCGTTTATTCAGTTTGTGGTGTGCGAAGGGTTATTTTGTTCGGGGTTATGTTATTGTTGTTTGTTTCAGTTTGGAGTTCACGTTGTGTTGTTCTTATCCGGTGCCTGTTGGCACCGTGAGTTAAATGTATGTGTGGGAGGATGAAAAGGGGAGCCACCTGGCTAGTAAAAGTGTTCTGTCTGCCACCTGTCGCCTCTTCTTTGCTGCTTCACACACACCCTGCTAGAGGGCGGCGCAGACCGCTACAACATGTTTTGTGGAGTAAAATATCACACATGATATAAATAAGGTTAGATCCCATTTACAGCTGTGGTGTTCTTCCTGAGGAAAATAATGGCTGCAAAGATAGTTTTGTAATTTTAGAGCTTATTTTAACATCTTTCATGGGTGGTTCTATTAAAAAATTTAATTATTTTTTCAAATTGGCCTTTTCCAAAAATAGTTTTCCAAAGAGTGAAGAAAACAATCCGAAAATATCTAAAATAATGATAAACATTTTTATAAGATAGCTGTGAAAATAATTTTACATTGTGTTAGTGTAGAGGAGGAAAATTTACTACGGCCATGACAGCTTTTTTTTTTCAACCCTAACAAACCAAGTTGTATTTACTAAAGAACATTAAATGAGACATACTATGACTTATATTTCATATGCTCTCTACATTATAATAGTTCTATTATCTATACAAAACATGTTCGTATGTTTATAACATTCTTTGCACTAAATCTCTCTCGCACAAAGTGATTTCAGCTGTTTTAGTCTTGAAAGTTTCAGTGCCTTCCAAAATGAGCTGGTTCAGGGCTCTGTCACTTTAAAAAACAAGCTGGAGCTGGCCAGGCCCACCCATCCCCACTCAGGCTGCTATAAGTTGAGAAGCTCTGATAACCAAGAGGTGCCTGGAGTGGAGCCACTACTCCTCCAGCAACAGCTGTTCTCCAGGTGGTTCTCTGCTAATTCTGCACTTTTTGAAACAGCTTGTATCAGGCAAGATTCCTAAAACCAAACAAAATCAGAAAACATGTAGAGTTTATACGGCAGTAAATGATACATGACCCGCACTTGTATGGTGCCTTACAGAGTCAGAGGACTGCAAGGCGCTTTATACTACTGTGTATTATTCATCCATTCACACACATTCACACACTGATGGGGTGCACTGACAGATGTGAGGCTGCTGAACGCAGGAAACACTGGTCACTCCAACCACCACCAGCAGGCAAGGTGGTTTAAATGTCTTGCCCAAATACAAAACAGAGTTCTCTGTCCTGAGCTGTGATCAAATCTGCAACCTTCTGATTACTGGACAACCCGCTCAACGTCCTAAGCTACTGCCGCCCTCTAAAAGAAAATCATGGAAAAATGGTGAAAACCGAATGCTGAACTGTTGCTAATCTAAAACTGAAAAGGAATGCATGACAAAACTTAAAGGGACTTTACGGAGTTTTGAATTTTTATGCTCGTGATTGCCCCCTCAGGCCAAAAGCCTAACGGCAGCTTCAATAGTAGGCTCGTGCACGAGGTGCGCATACTGTACGTGCACACTCCTTAACGAAAATAACAGCTGAGACAGTCCCTTGTGTGTGTGTGTGTGTGTGTGTGTGTGTGTGTGTGTGTGTGTGTGTGTGTGTGTGTGTGTGTGTGTGTGTGCGTGTGTGTGTGCGTGTGCGTGTGCGTGTGCGTGTGCGTGTGCGTGTGTGTGTGTGTGTGTGTGTGTGTGGCCCGGAGGACAGAGGACAGGAGAACACGCAGCTCATTAATTAAATAATTTGGTTCTGTACCTTTCTCTTCAGCACAGCCGACAAAGGTTTATGATGGGTCAGTCCTCCTGCATGCTCAGATCATTCCCTTCCCTTGCTTGAAAAATTGTTCCAAAATGAAAGTTGAACCCCCATCTTTTTTATCTGTGAATTCAATGCCGTTCGGCGAGTCTTAAATAAAAATTTGGGCATCTTTCTGTAAAAAAAATATACCATTAATGTAAAAAGAAACTAAATAAACTATGTTCACACCCAGAATCAAACCCAGGTCTTCTGCACAAGAGTCCGTCTTATTAGGTGAGCTAAAGAACCAGTGACGTCCTTTGTATCTGTAACATTTACATCCTTGATGACAGCTGAAACAACGTCAAACCAAAGAACGGTTCAGAGCGAAAATGGCTATTTTGTTGCTAATTTGCAGGAAATATCTAGAAGAAAGTTCTACAGAAAGTAGCTAAGGGTCCTCAGAAATGTAGCTAGCTTTGTCACTAGGCGTTAGGAACAGTGACAAAGTGGCACTGCCTCTCTCTCTGTCATGGTCCGTGGTGAGCTGACTGCAAGTAACCTGGCTTTTCCCTCTGAGCATTTTTTCCACAGGTGGGCGTGTCTGAGAGCTCCAGCTGCAGCTGATCTCCTCATCAGGCTCAGGGGATTTAAGGAGCAGTGCGACACATCAACACGCCGGATGATTACTCTGTTTGGGTAGCTTCAGCCTCAGCCCGATCCTGAAACTCGTTTTATATTCTTGTGAACCTGTTGCTAGTAAATACCTTGATGCCCTCTCCTGCTCCCCTCCAGGTTTCTCTCAACTCATCACCAGCTCCAGAACAAGCCCGGATCTCAGTTCTACCTGACGCACTGCTTCATTCCCTGGCCGCCCGCTCTCAGCCGCTCACCAACCAACATCCATTCCTGCTCCTCCACCCCTGGACAACCTATACCTCACCTGTGGATCTCATCAGCTCACCCGGACCCGACAAGCCTTCCCGTTCCATTACTACTACCGAGTAACAGTAAGACTAGTCTCCAGATAAGTTCCCATTGTTTTCCGCCATATATTCACTCTGTCTCCTTCCTTAGAGACTCTCCTGGATTCCTGCTGCCAGTCCTGCATCTCGTCGGTTCCCGTCTCTTACTCTTTCCTTATTTAGTAATAAAGACCTTTACTTACATTTCCTGCTCTCCGTGTTTGGATTCAGCATGTCGTGGGTCAAGAAATTGCCACCCAGACGTGACAGAATCATCCGGCCACAAGTTGACTCCATTGCAGAATCCAATTCGTCCGTTAACTTCCCGCCTGTCGTTTCCGAAACCCTCTCCCGTCATCAACACACCATCCATAGTTTGCTGAAACAGGTATCTGACTCCCACCAACGGCTACTCCATGTGAGCAACGTGTTGCACCGCCTGACTAGCAAGCTAACTCCCCCGGAACCATCTGATCAGTCACCTCCTGTTTCTCCTCCGTCCGCACATCTGGTTCCGTCTCCGGTTATCGACTTCCGGATACCCAGCTCTCTCCCATTGGAGACCTATTCCGGTGAGTTCGGCAGATGCAGAGGGTTTTTGTTTAGCTGTCAGTTGGCTTTTAAAAGATCGCCCGAAGCATTTGTCTCAGATTCAGTTAAGATCTCTTACATAATCGGATTACTCCGAGGAAAGGCGTTAGACTGGGCCGAGGCTAGGAGTCGTGATGCCGGTTTTCTGAGTGGTTCCCTCTCACGGTTTCTGTCCGAATTTAACCAGACTTTTGACTATTCTGAGTCCCCAGCTGAAATCGCAAAAAGGTTGTGGAATCTCCATCAGGGAGATCAGACCGTAGCCGATTTCGCGATAGAGTTCCGCACACTGGCAGCGGTTTCCTCTTTAGATCACAGTTCACTCCTCGGAGCATTCACCCAGGCTTTAAACGATCGCCTCCAGGATCAGTTGGCGTTATGCCAAGAACCCCCCGACCTAGAATCGCTTATAAGTTTAGCAATTAAGATAGAAAAGCGTCTCAAGGAACGTTCTAGGGGTTCTCCAGTATCCCTTCCCCCACTAACCCAGTCCAAGGAGTTTCTGCCACAAGTTACGGCGCCATCTGGAGACGAGACCAGGCAGAGAGGCAGAACAAAATTAACCCCAGAGGAGAGACAATGCCGCTTCGCTTCTAACCTCTGTCTCTACTGTGGTCAACCTGGTCACCGACTCTCAAGTTGCACCCTGCGTTTAAAAGGGGCAGGTCCACCAGTAGTTCCGGGAATACTGGTGGGTGCGAATGAGACTTCGGAATCCCGCTGTACTCTGTCCTGTGCCATTATGTTTAACCAAGGCAGTTGTATGTTGAAGGCCCTGTTGGATTCAGGCTGTGAACGCAATATGCTGGATAAAACAGTCGTTCAGAAGCTGGATATCCCCACTATTCCTCTTCCAACTCCTTTGAAAGCATCATCCCTGGACGGAAGTACACTCACCACCATCACTCACCAGACTGTGCCTGTAAATTTACTGGTATCAGATAACCACCAGGAGAGTATTTCCTTTTTTGTGTTTCCGTCTCCCCACTCTCCTGTAGTTCTTGGACATGACTGGCTTGTCACCCATAATCCCCAAATAAATTGGAGAACGTCTCAGGTTGTCGTTTGGAGTTCTCACTGCTTAACCAACTGCCTTCGCTCTGCTTCACCTTCCAGTGCTGCACCTACCCCCGATCCACCGGTTCCTCCCGACTTGTCAGGAGTACCAGAGGAGTACCACGACCTTTCCCTCGTTTTCAGTAAGGACCGTGCCTCCTCTTTGCCCCCTCACCGACCGTATGATTGCGCCATCGACCTCTTGCCGGGCGCCCCACTACCATCCAGCAGGTTGTATAATCTGTCTAAACCTGAACAAGTCTGTATGTCCACCTACATACAAGAATCGTTAGCTTCCGGTTTAATCAGACCATCCACTTCACCCCTGGGCGCAGGTTTTTTCTTTGTATCCAAGAAAGATGGTTCCCTGAGGCCCTGCATAGATTACAGGGGTCTCAATCAGATTACAGTTAAGAACAGATATCCACTCCCGTTACTTTCCTCAACCTTTGAACCTGTACAAGACGCCACTATCTTTACTAAACTGGACCTGCGCAATGCCTATCATCTCGTTCGTGTTAAAGAGGGTGATGAATGGAAAACTGCTTTCAAAACTCCTTTAGGTCATTTCGAATACCTGGTCATGCCTTTCGGTCTCACAAATGCCCCTGCCGTATTCCAGTCCCTGGTCAACTCAGTCCTCGGAGATTACCTCAATCAGTTCGTTACAGTATATCTGGATGACATCCTGATCTTTTCCAAATCCCCAACAGAACACCGCCAACACGTCAGAGCCGTTCTTCAACGCCTCCTGGAGAACCGCCTGTACGTGAAAGCAGAGAAATGTGAGTTCCATGTTCCATCGGTCAAGTTTCTCGGTTTCATCCTCGAGAGCGGGCGGTTGAAGACAGATCCAGACAAGATTCAATCAGTTCTCTCCTGGCCTACTCCCACAACACGTAAGCAACTGCAGCGTTTTCTGGGTTTTGCTAATTTTTACCGCCGATTCATTAAGAATTACAGTCAGACTGCTGCTCCACTCACTCAACTCACTTCCATAAACAAACCATTTATTTGGTCTCCCGCTGCTGAAAAGTCATTTCAGGACTTAAAGAACAAGTTTACCCAAGCTCCTATTCTCACTCGTCCCGACACCTCCGCCCAGTTTACCCTGGAGGTTGATGCCTCAGACTCTGGTGTCGGTGCGGTTCTCTCACAAATCTCTCCCTCAGATCACCGTCTCCATCCATGCGCCTTCTTCTCTCGTCGCCTCACGCCTGCCGAGCAGAATTATGACGTCGGAGATCGGGAACTACTGGCCATTAAACTAGCTCTGGAGGAGTGGCGGCATTGGCTGGAGGGAGCAGAACACCCCATCATTATTTGGACCGATCATAAAAACCTGGCATACTTGAAGGAAGCAAAGAGACTAAACCCCCGACAGTCCCGCTGGTCCCTATTCTTTTCCCGTTTCCAATTCCTTATCTCTTACAGACCCGGTTCCAAGAACACCAAGCCGGACGCTCTATCCCGTTTGTACTCACCCGACAAGGACCCAGAACTCACCCCGATCCTGCCACCATCCTGCATCGTGGGCGCTGTGGCCTGGGACATCACCAGAAAGGTGCAGGAGGCCCAACAAACTGAACCAGATCCAGGTACCGGTCCTCCTCATAAAATGTACGTTCCAACCAGGGTTCGTGGTGATCTGATCCATTGGGCCCACACGGCAAGATTCTCAGTTCATCCTGGGGTCGGTCGAACCCTGGCTCTCATCCGCAGAACCTTCTGGTGGCCATCCATGTTTAAAGATGTCCGTGAGTACATCAACGCCTGTTCTATCTGTGCCCGTAACAAATCCAGTAACCAACCTCCAGCCGGACTCCTCAACCCTCTGCCTATACCCACTCGCCCTTGGTCTCACATAGCTTTAGACTTCGTTACTGGTTTACCCCCCTCTAATGGTTTTTCTGTCATCCTAACGGTAGTTGATCGTTTTTCCAAATCCTGTCACCTGGTGCCTCTCAAAGCACTCCCATCCTCTGCCGAAACCGCCCAACTTCTGATCAAACACGTTTTCCGTCTGCATGGCATTCCTTCTGAAATACTGTCTGACCGTGGCCCCCAATTCCTGTCCCGCGTTTGGAAGGAGTTCGCTGACCACCTGGGGGCCCGTGTCGCTCTTAGCTCTGGATTCCACCCACAGACTAATGGACAATGCGAAAGGTTGAATCAGGAGCTCGAGGCCATGCTCAGGTGTGTTTGTTCCTCCAACCCCTCTAGTTGGAGTTCCCAACTTCCCTGGGTAGAGTACGCCCATAACGCTCATACGTCTACATCCACTGGCCTGTCCCCATTTGAAACCGTTCTTGGCTACCAGCCTCCTCTTTTTCCGTCTACCCAAGATCCTCCTGTTTCCGCTCCCCAGTTCATTCGCCGTGCCAGGCGCGCCTGGGTCCAGACCACGGCGGCTCTGCAGAGGACTGCAGACCGTAACCGCCGCCTTGCGGATCGACACCGACGACCAGCTCCGGTGTATACCCCTGGGCAGAAGGTCTGGCTGTCCACCAGGGACATCCGCCTGAAGGACACCAGCAGGAAGCTGGCTCCCCGGTTCATCGGTCCATACCCCATTGTTGATGTCATCAGTCTGTCCACAGTCCGTTTGGCTCTGCCCCCGTCCATGAGGGTCCACCCTGTTTTTCACGTCTCCCTGATTAAACCTGTCCTCTCTAGTCCCCTGTGTCCTGCTTCTGCTCCTCCTCCGCCGGCCAGGCTCGTCGGAGGTGGTCTGGTGTACCCTGTCCGTCGCCTCCTTGATGTCCGCCCCCGGGGCCGTGGTTTCCAGTACCTGGTGGACTGGGAGGGTTACGGTCCCGAGGATCGCTCCTGGGTTCCCCGCTCGTTCATCGCGGACCCGGACCTCATCAGGGACTTCGAGGCCTCTCGGGCTTCCTCCTCCTCCGCCTCCTCCTCCTCTGCTCGGCCGCCGGGTGGCGTCCGTTGAGGGGGGGGTACTGTCATGGTCCGTGGTGAGCTGACTGCAAGTAACCTGGCTTTTCCCTCTGAGCATTTTTTCCACAGGTGGGCGTGTCTGAGAGCTCCAGCTGCAGCTGATCTCCTCATCAGGCTCAGGGGATTTAAGGAGCAGTGCGACACATCAACACGCCGGATGATTACTCTGTTTGGGTAGCTTCAGCCTCAGCCCGATCCTGAAACTCGTTTTATATTCTTGTGAACCTGTTGCTAGTAAATACCTTGATGCCCTCTCCTGCTCCCCTCCAGGTTTCTCTCAACTCATCACCAGCTCCAGAACAAGCCCGGATCTCAGTTCTACCTGACGCACTGCTTCATTCCCTGGCCGCCCGCTCTCAGCCGCTCACCAACCAACATCCATTCCTGCTCCTCCACCCCTGGACAACCTATACCTCACCTGTGGATCTCATCAGCTCACCCGGACCCGACAAGCCTTCCCGTTCCATTACTACTACCGAGTAACAGTAAGACTAGTCTCCAGATAAGTTCCCATTGTTTTCCGCCATATATTCACTCTGTCTCCTTCCTTAGAGACTCTCCTGGATTCCTGCTGCCAGTCCTGCATCTCGTCGGTTCCCGTCTCTTACTCTTTCCTTATTTAGTAATAAAGACCTTTACTTACATTTCCTGCTCTCCGTGTTTGGATTCAGCATGTCGTGGGTCAAGAAATTGCCACCCAGACGTGACACTCTCTGCTGCTAAAGCTACTGTTAGCAAATGCTACGGGCTATGCCTGAGCATGAACGCGCATGAAGCAGCCTGCTCGACCCGAGCATCTCTCTTTTTCTGTGATTTTACAGAAAAACAGGCAATCACAGTAAAAATGCCAGGGCTCATTCTACAGGACCAGGGCATTGCAGGAGAATGTATGAAGAAGACATTTATTATTTCTATACATGTGTTGGCTGTCACACTTCCATAATGTCTCTTTAATGGAAATTCAAAATGTTAAAACAAAATTTAAAATTATTTCAACCACAATATAAAGAATTTAAGCATGGTCTGAGCCTTTTGCAGTCAACAATTGTTCCACAGTGAGCTCTGTTTCTCATCTTCAGACTCTGCAGAAGAAAAGCATCTCAGCCCGCAAACAACACGATCAGATGTTTCCCCACAAAGCATACATTTGTGTCTCATTATGTATTTACAAAAGGTTCATAAGGAACATTGAGGGGGAAGCGGTTCACATTTCAGGCTTACATAAGTAAACGTACAGCGGCGAGCACAAAGCCTAGACCTCCGGAGAGCCCTCAGGTAAGCGTGTTTCACATTTGAAGTAGATGCATTTGTTCGACAAACAGCATCTCTTCTTTCATATGAGCCTGTGCACGCATAAATGATACAGAATGTTGTTGTTGAACACAGAAACTAAACGATAGTGATGATGGTGTTTTAGAGTTAGATTTAGGTGGTAGTATTAAAAATAGTTTATAAGAGCAGCACCACACAGTTGGATTTTATTTAGTTTTTTGGTTTAAAAGCAATTGGTTTTGCTTCACCATCTCTTTAATGCAAACCTTTGTTAAATTTAGTACGTTTCCTTACTCGTGTTGTACATGCTACATCTTTCAATAAAGTAAAAAAACCACACGGTTTGATTAAAACACTAACAAAAAATAAACATAATTACACACTTGTTACAGATTTTAGTTGTTTCCTGATAAATTTTGGTCACACCATCGACATACATATATGGACAATGAGTTTCCATAGACTCCAATAATAAGTTTTTGCACTAAAATGGGAGGTGGCCACCACCGCCATTTTGACCGTGTCACAGGTTCCGTCAAGCCCAGACAATTCCATAAAAGGGAAGAGAGGTGGAGCTGAGGGTGGGGCTGTAAGGCTGGGATCAACTGACGACACCCGGTCAAACTAGCTACAAGCTAACCTGAAGCTAACCCAAAGCTAATGCGGAGGTGGGAGCTAACGGAGGTAGCAACCTAGCTACAACCAGAGTTAACTGTGCACAACACCAGAGCTTCTGAGTCAGAGGTACGCCGGGCTGACTGCTGGGAAAAACCGGGTGGAACACAGAGGTCTCCGAAACCTCCACAAAGATCTCCGAGACCTCCACAAGCCAGCAGCCGCACAGCAGACAAGCGCCACTGCGATCTGAGATGTGCAGAGCTGCCGCTGGGGAGAACCGGGTGGAAAGGTTTCCATCCCAGAGCTCCACAAGCCGTCAGCCCGCGCAGCAGACAGAAGCCGCGATCAGACAGAGATGTGCCGAGCTGCCGGGAGACCCAGCCGTCAGCCTGCGCAGCTGCGGGGAGACCCAGCCGTCAGCCCGCGCAGCACACATAAGCCGCAATCAGACAGAGATACGCTGAGCTGCGGGGAGGGGAGAACGGGTGGAAAACATCGATCTCCCAAGAGCTCCACAAGCCTCTCGTCTCGTCTCTCTCGTCTTCCTCCGCTTATCCGGGTCCGGGTCGCGGGGGCAGCATCCCAACTAGGGAGCTCCAGGCCGTCCTCTCCCCGGCCTTGTCCACCAGCTCCTCCGGCAGGACCCCAAGGCGTTCCCGGACCAGATTGGAGATGTAACTTCTCCAACGTGTCCTGGGTCGACCCGGGGGCCTTCTGCCAGCAGGACATGCCCGAAACACCTCCCCAGGGAGGCGTCCAGGAGGCATCCTGACCAGATGCCCAAACCACCTCAACTGGCTCCTTTCGATCCGGAGGAGCAGCGGTTCTACTCCGAGTCCCTCCCGAATGTCCGAGCTCCTCACCCTATCTCTAAGGCTGAGCCCGGCCACCCTACGGAGGAAACTCATTTCGGCCGCTTGTATCCGCGATCTCGTTCTTTCGGTCATTACCCAAAGCTCATGACCATAGGTGAGGATTGGGACGTAGATCGACCGGTAAATCGAGAGCCTGGCTTTCTGGCTCAGCTCCCTCTTCCCCACGACAGATCGGCTCAGCGTCCGCATCACTGCAGACGCCGAACCAATCCGCCTGTCGATCTCCCGATCCCTCCTACCCTCACTCGTGAACAAGACCCCGAGATACTTAAACTCCTCCACTTGAGGTAGGACCTCTCCCCCGACCCGGAGGTGGCAAGCCACCCTTTTCCGGTCGAGAACCATGGTCTCAGATTTGGAGGTGCTGATCCTCATCCCAGCCGCTTCACATTCGGCCGCGAACCTACCCAGCAAGAGCTGAAGGTCAGAGCTGGATGAAGCTAGGAGGACCACATCATCCGCAAAAAGCAGAGACGAGATTCTCCTGCCACCAAACTCGACACACTCCACACCACGGCTGCGTCTAGAAATTCTGTCCATAAATGTGATGAACAGAACCGGTGACAAAGGGCAGCCCTGGCGGAGTCCAACCCTCACTGGGAACAGGTCCGACTTACTACCGGCTATGCGGACCAAACTCACGCTCCTCTGGTAAAGGGACTGAATGGCCCTTAACAGAAAGCCACCCACCCCATACTCCTGGAGCGTCCCCCACAGGGTGCCCCTGGGGACACGGTCATAAGCCTTCTCCAAATCCACAAAGCACATGTGGATTGGTTGGGCAAACTCCCATGCCCCCTCCATCACCCTTGCAAGGGTATAGAGCTGGTCCACAGTTCCACGGCCAGGACGAAAACCACATTGCTCCTCCTCTATCTGAGATTCAACTATCGATCGGACCCTCCTCTCCAGTACCTTGGAGTAGACCTTTCCAGGGAGGCTGAGGAGTGTGATCCCCCTATAGTTGGAACACACCCTCAGGTCACCCTTCTTAAAGATGGGGACCACCACCCCGGTCTGCCACTCCCTAGGAACTGCCCCCGATGACCACGCAATGTTGTAGAGACGTGTCAACCATGACAGCCCTACAACATCCATAGCCTTGAGATACCCAGGACGAACCTCATCCGCCCCCGGGGCTCCGCCGCTGTGTAGTTGTTTGACTACCTCAGCAACTTCTGCCCCCGAGATCGGACAGTCCATCCCCAGGCCTCCCAGCTCTGGTTCCTCCTCGGAATGCGCATTGGTGGGATTGAGGAGCTCCTCAAAGTATTCCTTCCACCGTCCGACTATAGCCTCAGTTGACGTCAGCAGCTCCCCATCCCCACTGTAAACAGTGTGAGCGAGTTGCTGCCTTCCTCTCCTGAGGCGCCGGACAGTTTGCCAGAACCTCTTTGGAGCCGATCGATAGTCTTTCTCCATGGCCTCACCAAACTCCTCCCACGCCCGAGATTTTGCCTCGGCAACTGCCACTGCTGCACCCCGCTTGGCTATCCGGTACCTGTCTGCTGCCTCCGGAGACCCACAGACCAGCCACGCCCTGTAGGCCTCCTTCTTCAGCCTGACGGCTCCCCGAACCTCTGGTGTCCACCAGCGGGTACGGGGGTTGCCACCACGACTGGCACCGGCCACCTTACGACCACAGCTAGCAACAGCCGCCTCGACAATCGCAGAGTGGAACAAGGCCCACTCGGACTCAATGTCCCCCACTGCTCTCGGGACGTGGTCAAAGCTCTGCCGGAGGTGGGAGTTGAAGACCGTCTTGACAGGTTCTTCTGCCAGGCGTTCCCAGCAGGCCCTCACTATGCGTTTGGGTCTGCCAGGTCTACGCGGCATGTTCCCTTGCCATCTGATCCAACTCACCACCAGGTGGTGATCAGTTGACAGCTCCGCCCCTCTCTTCACTCGGGTGTCCAAAACATACGGTCGCAGGTCAGATGATACGACTACAAAATCTATCATCGACCTGTGACCTAGGCTGCCCTGGTACCAAGTGTACCGGTGGGCATCCTTATGTTCGAACATGGTGTTCGTTATGGCCAAACTGCGGCTTGCACAGAAGTCCAATAACAAAACACCGCTCGAGTTCTGATCAGGTGGGCCGTTCCTCCCAATCACACCCCTCCAGGTCAAGCTGTCATTGCCCACGTGAGCATTGAAGTCCCCCAGCAGGACAATGGAGTCCCCTGATGGAGCACTATCTAGCACTCGTCCCAGGGACTCCAAAAAGGGTGGGTACTCTGAACTGATATTTGGCCCATACGCACAAACAACAGTCAGGACCCGTTCCCCGACCCGAAGGCGCAAGGAAGCTACCCTCTTGTCCCCCGGGGTAAACCCCAACACACAGGCAGAGAGTCTCGGGGCTAACAAAAAGCCAACCCCAGCCCTCCGCCTCTCACCCGGAGCAACTCCAGCAAAGTAGAGTGTCCAACCCCTCTCCAGGTCTCGGGTTCCAGAGCCAATGCAATGTGTCGAGGTGAGTCCGACTATATCTAGCCGGTACCGCTCAACCTCTGCCACAAGCTCCGGCTCCTTCCCCGCCAGCGAGGTGACGTTCCATGTCCCAAAAACTAGTTTCCTTGTCCGGGGATTGGACCGCCAAGGCTCCCGCCTTGGTCTGCCACCCGATTCACATTGCACCGGACCCTTCATGTTCCTCCTGCGGGTGGTGGGTCCACAGTTGGACGAGCCCATGTATCCGGTTCGGGCTGGGCCCGGCCGGGCCCCATGGGCGAAAGCCCGGCCACCAGGCGCTCGCTCACGGGCCCCAACCCCAGGCCTGGCTCCAGGGTGGGACCCCGGTAACCCTCCGGGCCGGGTACTCCGACTCTTCGTTTTCACCGCCATGAAAGATCCTTCGAACCGTTCTTTGTCTCACCCTTCACCTAAGACCAATTTGTCATGGGAGACCCTACCAGGGGCACTAAGTGCCCCAGGCAACATAGCTCCTAGGATCATTAGGGCACTCAAACTCCTCCACCACGATAAGGTGACGGTTCAAGGAGGAGGCTCTGGTTCCTCCACAAGCCGATAGTGGGAACCCAGCTCCACCAACATGTTATATTTCAACCCATTTTCTAAAGTGCAGCATTATGTAAAATGCACTGGGTTTTACCCTATTACATTTAAATTTCATGGTTAAACAGTACATGCTAAAATCTAAGCTCAGCTCGGCAGTGACCTAAAATACATAAATATAATTTTACTTACCGAAAAAAATGAAGTGGAGACTCCTTGGACGCTCTATTAGTGCAATTAATGCCACAGCAAGTCATTTTGTCCAACAATTGCACAAAAAATATCCAAAAAAGAACGCACAAACACAGAGACTCAAAATCCCGGAACAGTTTTCATGCGAGGCCGAGGCTCTACTGAGGCCTTTTCCCGGAGCTAGCTCTGCGGTCACGTGAGTCTGATGCTCATTAATTATTCAGAATTTTAGGCTTTTAATACACTTAAACAGAAGAGTGAGAAAAAATTCACCCCCCTCAGAGTTGTCATGAGTATAAACTAGATCATTTAAACCAAAAACATGTTCTGGTACCAGGCTGTAAACATGTTTATTTCTGCTGTGAAATTGGTATTTTTAACATGGGAGTCAATGAGGACTTGCTCGCTTCTGACACCAGCTCCTAGTGGATGAGGGTGGAACTGCAATTTTTGGTACTTCCGGGTTGAGACCAATTTTAGAGCCGCATTGTGGGGGCTTGGGTCACACGCACTGCACTTGCTCTCAGCACACCCACAGCCGCCTTCAGCTGTTTAACTCCCTTTTTTGCTGGAGGACTTCATTCATTATTCCTTCTCCGTGTTTCACTTAAATCCCACCCGTGATCTCCCATCCTATTTTTATCCCTGCCTGTCCCTCATAAAAGTGCCCCTTTAACGATTCCATCATCTTATCCACTTGAGACATCTCTTCCTTTATCTCTCGTTTTGTAACATTAAATTACTTTTGTGCTCAAGGCTCTAGTTCCGTTTCAAAATGCTTCTTCGTTTCTTTATCAGAAGGGTGGATGGATCTGATGGAGGCTACATATTCACACGGTGCAAAGCAAACACTGTACGTACAGAAAACAGGGGCAACCGGTGTGTTGCTAACGTTCGGCGTTTGAAGTCTGACCACCCACATTTATCTTAAAGTGATTCTTAAAAGGCTTCAAATCAATAAATGGGCTTCAGTACAGTAAATTTGATCCTGGAGGACTGGTATCCAGCACGTTTTAGTAGTTTCTCTGCTCCAGCACACTTGATCCAGTGGTTAAATCACCTGTGCCGTCCTCACCAGGCTCTGCAGAAACCTGTTAATCATCTGCTGATTGATATCAGGCATTTTGAAACAGTTCAAACTAAAACCTGCTGGATATTGGCCCTCTAAGCCCAGAATTGAATACCCCTGCTTTAATAGATCTTAGTCAAAGTTAACTGTAATGTCAATGTATTATTTACATATTTCTTACTTTCAGTAAGTCCAGTGAGAGTTGGACTCCACCAAAGCTGCTTTTTCAACAATGCTGTCACTGTGGACAGGATTTCGTCAGCCAAGGTCTCGAGGGGTGTTGTACATTGAGGCAAAACTGTCTATTTACAGGTCGATCTATGTTTCAACCCGCATCGATGGTCACAAGCTTTCGCTAGTGATCAAAAGAGTGAGATCACAGACACAAGCGACCTAAATGAGTTTTCTCCACAGGGCGTCTGGGCTCTCCCTCAGAGAAAGGGTGAGAAGATCGGTCATCCAGGAGGGGCTGGGAGTAGATCCGCTGCTCCTCCACATCCAGAGGATCCAGTTGAGGTAGCTCAGTCGTCTGGTTAGGGTGCCTTCTGGACTCTTCCCTGGTGAGGATTCCCAGCTAGTCCAAATGGGAGGAGACCCAAGGAAAGACCCTGGGCACGCTGGAGGGACTGTGTTTCTAGGATGGCCAGGGAAGGCCTTGGGCTGGCCAAAGTGGCTGGGGAGATGGAAGTGTGGGCCTCTCTGCTTGGGCAGCTGCCATGGCAACCCAACCCCAGATAAACAGGGGCAAATGGATGGATGTTCAGATTTCACCTAAAAAAATGTAGCAAGTGTGAATCTTTCATTATGTGTTCGAATTTACACCTTGATAAATTTAATAAAAACACGATTTAACAATTGCAAAACATTTAAACAGAAAAGTAATTTTAGGTTTCATAAGACGGCGGCTCATTTTGATTTCCGCACCAGCAACGTGCTGAAAACACGGATAAAGGAGCATGTTTGTCCTTGCATTACTTCCTCTTTTACAAACACTCTGAATGCTCAATGGTAGAATTTCAGTTGCTCAACAGTTCAAGGCCTCTTTTTCTCTTTGAATTCGGTGAAATGTAGTTTTTGTGTGGTGGAGTTTTACCCGATGCTCACACAGAACATCATAAACAACTCCATGTCTCGGTTTTTAATGCAGAACTGCCTTGAGGCTCTAAAAGGCTAAATCCCTTTCCATTTCTGCTTCTGACAGACTCAGCTGCTCTGGGATGAAATCTCTTATTGGATCAGTTTACTGACACACAAAACCAGTTGACCTAATCATTTGGGACTCGCTCTATATTTGTTAAAGTTTTTTAAACTTGGAACAACTTTTCCAGAATTTCTAACTTGAAGACTGAATACCAGGATGTATTTTTGTAGCCTAACTTATCAGAGTCGTCCCCTGTCTATTCTACACAGAGGACGAGTCTGGATACTCAAAGGTAGAGAGCACTGTGAGGGGCGGGACTAGCCAGCTAAAAGACAACCAATCAGAAAAAAGGTGGAAATGACAACTGTATCGTGTGAAGCTGTGATTTTTTAGCTGTAGCCAAAGATGGCATCTGGTACCATCTTTCTTTTTCTTTTTTATTTTATTTTATTTTTTTCCCCGTGTCCTGTCTGGCTGTGAAGCAAACAGAATTAATGTCTGAATGCTGGTGACAAGCCTTACAGATTTACTCTCAGGTGGAGCATCAAAGCGTCTGCTTTTAATGTCACGCCTGATAGTTAAAACTTTATTGGTATTGTTTTTGAATGCTTTTTAATTCCGACCAGACATGGAGACAGAGGTGAAAGAGAAAGGAAAAGACAAAAGGTGGGGAGGTGTTCCACAAAAATAAACAATAATAAACAAAAGTCTGCTTCTAGACCTGCAGAAAGAGAAAGAAGAGAAAAAAAAATAAATCAATAAAAAATATTTTAAAAAATGGGACACACAACAATACAACAAGATCAAGCTATCACTGCATCAACTTGAAGAAATATATAATCAACATTGTTTAACTGAACAATCCCACAATAATAAATCACAGCGCATTAAGTGCCCACCATAGCCTTAAGACCTGTGTTGAACGTGCCCAAGTCCATGCTTAAGAGAGCACCATTTGAGCACCTGTGTGTGTACACACGCTTGTACATGTAAGGTTTCTCTATAGGAGAGAGAGTGTGAGGGGCCACAGATCTGCCCCCTAAAGATGTGCAGGAGATGGAGGGAACTCCAAGTCCCAGAGATCCAGGAGCTGCCCCAGAGCACAGGAACCCCAGGGAGACTGCGACCAGAAAAGCCCCCGGCCCCCTCAAGAGGCGCAGAGGATCGCCCCGGGGGGCCACAACCAGCAGCCGGCAGAGTCCCGGGAGATATCTGCGGCAAGCCCACAGGCCCGCCTGCAGCCTTCCACCCCCTAGCCGGCCAAGCCTGGAACCCAGCGACCCGGGACTCAGGGGCGACCACCCCCGCCAGGGACCCAGCAGAGCCCAGGGACCCAGACCCCACCAGACAGCCACCGGGATTGGTCAGGCAGATGCCAAAAATCTTAAACCCCCTGACCCGGGAGCCATGACCAAGGCAGACCAAGGCACCGCACTCCACACCAGGTGTGGCAGGGGGAGGGGAGACGAAGATCTATATCATCAAAAGAAGTCCCAGGAGAAGGGAGGAGTCAAAGGCCCCACCTGACATATACAGTCATACACAAACACAGTCACACACTCCCTCCCTCATGCTCACACATACACATACAACCAAAGACTTACAAAAATGCACGCCAGACACCCACTCATGCTCCCCATACACACCCTATTCACTCTGGTCCCGGTACTGCTGCACATGGGGTACAACCATTTCCGGTTCCCAGAGTTTGACCCTTTCTGCTGGGGTGCTGATGAGCAGGCTCCCACCCTCAACGCTGAGCACGGAAACCTACCACCCCAGACCCCAACCGGACAGCTGAATCTCCCTCCTAGCCTCCAGCCCCAGGAAGCCAAGTGACAACAGAGGTGTGCTAAGACCCCTAGTCTCCCTCCGCCTGCTCCAATATGGTGTTAGTCAGTGTTGATGAGGTGTATTCCATGGCTGTGGTGAGCGGGCAGTGTGGGTATCGTCTGGCCTATGCCAGCTGATGCCACCACACCACCCCACTTGTACCCACAGCCCTCAGTGTCTAAGTGCAGTTTAAAATTGGAAGTGGGTACCAGCACTTGGGATGAGGCTGAGAAATCCCCCTGCCAAATGCCGTTGAGTGTGCTCAATCCCAAGGCCCCAAGTGTGTGTTTGCATGGAATGTCGTTGGTGGAAGTGTTTAAGGTGCAAATAAAATTGGGGGGCAGGTTGCCACAGAAATGCGGAAATGGGGTCCATACCTACACCCCCTGACTTGTCCACCCCCCAAGGTCCTATGTGCATGATTGTGTGATGATGTGAGGGAGCAGGAGGAGAGAAATATGCGGGGATGGGGAGGAATGGCTGGTTGGGCTTAGTCCTCCAGGGAGTCAGCTCCCCCACTGGCCCCAATAGGCACCTCTGTTGTCAAAATGCCACCCAGAGCATGGAGACCCCAGCCCATCCTGCCAGGGCCCAAAGCAGCAGCATCACAGAGCCTCACGGAGTCCAAGGGCACCAACCCAGCCCCACCCCAGCAGAATATCTACGCCCATCCCTGCATTTGCACAACTTCCGGATTATAAAAGACATAGGACATCCAGGTAAGGTTGGGTCCTCCCCCTCCTGGACTTCCCCCTCCCCTGTGATGGGACAGTAGAGGAGCCAAGGTCTACCTGAGGCCCCTGAACCCGAGTCAGGCACTGCTGCATGTTCCTGCCTTCTCCCTGGCAGCATACATTTCAGGACCCGACCCCCAAGGCCCAGCCCGGATCCCCCCACGGGGCCGGCCACCCCCACACCCCACACCCCGAGCCCCCAGGCCCCCACCCAGACCCGCCCAGGGGCAATGCAGCTGCTGGGCCCATGGCCCATGGCCACCGCCAAGACCTCCAAGTGGCCTCACTCACAACCGCCAGCAGTTCAGTTTAATTTGATCCAGTGTAGTGGGGTGTGTGGTGGTGGTGGAGTCGTTCTGTTTGGTTTTACAACACATTTGTAACCCATACAAATTTGTCGGTGCAATAAGGTATGTTACAGTATAAAAAAAGATGAAGGGGATAAAATAAGTTCTATACGTTACATAAATATAGCTACAACTGCATTTCATTGATGTTGTAATGTCTAAAAACATTCAGAAGTACCTAATTATTAGTTGAAAGCAAGAAAAAGTGTAAAATGTTTTTACTGTATTTTATTTTGGTTTGAATTTTGCAGAGCGGACGATAGTGTTGGCATGCTACGACTGTGGGAGTGACCGAGGGCGACGCGTAAGGAATGCCACGTGTGTATTGCGGTTGAAGTATGTAGGATTTAAAAATCAGTAACCAACCATGCATCATGGATAAAGATAGACAATATGAATCTTTTAGCCAATGAAGAGCAAAAGTCAATCATGTCCAGCTGGCAAGTCTCCAAAGAAGCTTCCACTGCGACCACTCCAAACAAAGCGATCAGAGGGTCGGGGTGCACAGTGGTCCCATATTTTTTGGAGAGTGCATCCAATAGATCACCAATATCTCTGTGGTTTCAGGCAAGTCCAGAACATATTTAGAAGTGTGGCAGGTGACTGCGTGCAATGCTCATAAAATATATTACACGTTCATGTTTGATTAAAATGAAATGTCATCACATTACAAACCTGCGGAAGCATGGAGCTGCCAGTCATGCAAAACAAACTAGAGCAATGACCCGTTATAACATGATAATTTAATTGTTCTAAAACTATATTATTCATGTTTGTACAATATACAGTCTTCAATTTACAATATTATTACATATTAATTCAATTCAATTCAAAAATACTTTATTAATCCCAGAGGGAAATTGATTGCTGTAGTAGCTCAGAATAATAATAATAATCAAGTCATCAAAGAGTTGTTGTATATTACAATGGCTGTTGGCAGGAAGGATCTCCAGTAGCGGTCAGTGTTGCAGCGAAACTGAAGAAGCCTCTGACTGAAGACACTCTTCCGTTGTCGGACAGTCTTGTGAAGAGAATGCTCAGGGTTGTCCATCATTTTCTTGATTCTCTGGAGAATCCTTCTTTGCATTATCTCCTCCAGCGGTTCCGAAACTGCCGAAACTCTGGCTGAGTCCTTGAAAGGGCTTCGAGTTCCTCCATTTTGTTGGCCAGTGATCTCACATTGCCCGTTATGATCGATGGAAGAGATGGTTTGAATTTCCTCTTTCTCCGTCTCCATTTTGCTCCCGCTCTGCACCCATGCTTCTTGCGTTTTAGCTCATTTGGGATTTGTGGCTTCAGTTGAGGTATTATTTCAGCCTTTCCAATGTTAATCAGATGCTCCCGATTGTAAACCAGCTTGTTGCCATGGTTGCGCATGATAACAAATGCTCAAAAAGTGAAAAAAGCTAAAAAAAATAGCAGTAAAAATCCTCCAAGCTTCACAGCATCAGAAACAGAAAAGTAAAGTGTCCAAAAAATACAGTTTTTCTTGAGAAACTAGAAGAAAAAATGACGAAGAAAAGGCAAAACTTACATATAGTCAACAGAGCTACTCCAACATGCAGCCACCCAGAGCAGCGCAGTTCCAGAAAGGAACTAATATAAGATAATCAGATTTTAAGAACATGTAAAGTATACAGTTTTAACCATAAAATGATCATATGATAAAGTGACAACTTATTGTTCTAACAATGTAATTTTAATGTTATAATAATGTGAAGAGAATGATCACATTCAAATGTGAAACTGCTCTAATGTTATCATGTGTGGGTGGCAGCTTCAGGCTTCCGTACAGATACAGGTTTAATTTTTTGACTAATATTCACACACCAAAAAAACTCCCAATTTCATGATGATGCTTTATTTTTGACATGATGATTCACTCTGACCACAAACACTCCTTTTTATTTTGCAATCTGTCATAAATTATCATTTGTTTTATTCGCACATAAATAAATTGCTTCATCTGACTTAATTGTTTCTTATTGTTATGAACTTTGTGATTGTTTTAGTTTGAGCATCTTCACGGTCCAACTGCTTTAGGTCATCATTAAGCTAAGCTGCTCATGTCAAAGAGCCTAAGGGCTATTCTCTCAAATTAATAACATTTCTTTATTTTGACCACAAAGCCAGCTCGATTATAAATCCGTTTAAAGAGACAGTACACCAACACAAGTGAAATCCGGAGGTCCACGTCATTGGTGAACCATCACTTTAAAAGGATTTCAGGTTGACTGAAATCTCTTTAACTCTCTCGGGAACACCTGTAGGCTAACAAGCATCGAAGCTTTAATAGTCAAGAGGGTTATGCCTTTAAAATAATGACATTTTAAGAATCATGACTCTTTCAAGCTCATTAGCAGCTTACCTGTTAGAATCAATCCATTACATTCCCAAACGGCTACTTATTTAGTTCAAGAAATGTGTTGTTTTTTTTCAACAGATCCGCTCAAAGTCATGAGTCTGCTTCCATGAAAGTGTTTTCTTTCCCCTAAACCAGGCGTGGGGAACCCTGGTCCTCGAGGGCCGGTATCCTGCATGTCTTTGCTCCAACACTTCTGATTCAATGGTTGATTCACCTGTTCAGCAGCTCATCAGGCTCTGCAGAAGCCTGTTAATCACCTGCTGATTGAAATCAGGTGTGTTGAAGCAGGGTAGAAACTAATGCTGGATAGCGGCCCTCCATGGACCAGGGTTCCCCACCCCCGCCCTAAACCAATACAGTGGTTGGTCAAAACTGCATTGAGGTCATGCTGTTTCTATTTATTCCATCAGATTGGAATCGAGGGGGAAAAGGAAAAGAAATCAGCGGCTCTGACTGGAGCGTGCTCTTTTTGCTCCCTTGCAAAAGCCAGAACATAGAGCTGGTTTCTTTTTGACACCCAAGAGCACCTTCACTAACTTTGTAAAGTGTTTGGAAACCAGAGATGCCATCTTACCCGTACGTTTCGATATTCCCATTTCCCCAAAGGCTTTGCTTTAATTGCAATCACACTTTATTCTGCACCTTCGGGTAAAACTAGAGTTTCTGAGGTCAGGAGATCACCAAGACTGCAAACACTGCAGGAAGTTTAAGACTGCACCGCACATTTGTCACGTTGATGAATGCATCCGCCTTTTTCAATTAGTCACTTTTGTGTGTGTGTGTGAGAAACAGAGACGGATTGCGTTAAGATAAAACCGTCCGGTCCTTCAAATATCTAAAAGGCGTTTTGACAGACAGCGCTGCAGCAAAGATTTAGAGTCATCAAACCAAAATAAAATTTGCCCTTAGATTGAGTTTTATTATTCCAACTCCATAACACAGTTCAGTCCCAGTGTGAATGCTCGTTGCTGCATGTGCGTCACATCACACTGAGCCCCGGCCTGCAGCACAAGCCCACATTGCTGCTGAGTCCTCCCTCTTCACAGCCCTGTTAAAATGATTTGCTGCCTGAATTGGTATAGCTCAATTTCAAGGCTGCCTCACAGGCCCAGCTCTTCTGATTATTGAGATTATCAAAGCCCTGCCAAAATCAGAGGGGACTGTGTGGAAAGGAAGTAAGTGGAGAAAGCTTTGAAAGAGGCAAAAAGTATTTTTAAATCATCTCCGTGGATAAACTGGAGATGATGACACATTTGAGGAAAAAGCAAAGTTTAATCAAGACCGGACTCTTTGGTCTAAAAATGTGGGGGGTTATTTTAAAACTGACAGTTTGTGGAATAAAGATCATTTTATATGGTGTTATCTTTTAGAAGCAGCTCACAATTAATTTCTAAAATTTGCTGTATCAGGAGAAATGTTCTCATCTGGTGTCGGGCTCGTCGGAGAGGCTGCAAACCCTAGTGGAAACATGGGAAGCAGCTTTAAGGAATGCTGGGAGTTCAGAGTCTTGTGTTGTTTTTAAACAGCAGGATCCGTGTTTACCGAGGCGGTTTTACAGGCGTAGTTTCAAGGACCTGGTTTACATGACAGCAAAGGTCTGTGCAATAAAGCACATCAACATTTAACCCATCTCTATAGGTCACTGGGGTTTTCAGCCAAAAGGACGAGAGGATGAATGATATTTGTCACACTCCCTGGTTGAGTGGAACATCTCCACGGATGTAGTTTCACATCTGATTAAAGGTCACAGCCAATCAAATGTATTTTTACCCACAATTCTTAACTAAAACAGGTTCTGCTCCTGCCAAAACCGTGACAGCTTAGTAATGATTGTTATCGCCACCGAAATGCGGCTGATGAATTATTTTTTGCCTGTGTGTGACCATTAAGTAGCATGGATGAAACAGAAACAGACTGGATTATGTAAATTGGTTCTGTCCATCAGGAGCCTGTTTAGCATTCCCCAGCAGCCGTGTGCTGAAGAAGCTGTAAAACGCCGACATTTTTGTTGAGTCAAACCATCCTCCTTTTCAATTCTAATGCACTGAAATTTACCAAAGTCAAGACAGATTTATTTAATGGCTGAGATTTATTTTCTCTTTGGTTTCTACTATATTCCATGAAAGCACATAGAAATCCGTGACAAAACTGTATTTTTTATCTGGTGTTACTAGCAAAAGTGCAGAATGTATTCTTACTTTGTTTAAGTTTAAGTTTAGGTAAGTAAGCTAAATTTTGAAAAAAAAAAAAAAAAAAAAAAAAGACAAGGTGTGATCCCCTTCCTTTGCTCGGCCCACAACGTCACAGAATCCCACAGTGGCAGAAAATGGTACAACACCTGCTCACGACACAAATGTGAGTGAGCATTTACCCCAAAATTCCGCTCTGGCACGAACTCCGCAGCAAAAACGGTCCCTTTGTAGTCAATCAGAGCTGTTCCACTACTGCGGCCGTGCAGCGCAGTGCGCTGCCCGCCGTTCCGCCATCTATTTTTGCCGAACGCCGGTGTCGGTACAGGATCTGCTCGGGTGCAAGATCTGCTCGGGGTCCTTCGACTGCCGATGACGTCAAAGTAGGGCAAACCCACTCGGACAAAATAAACTACACATCTTTATACTGTTGGAAAGAATTTAGCAGTTTTGTTATTAAAATAATGTTTCTTACGACGTAAGTTTGTGTTTATAATGGTATTTGTAAAATAAAACACTATATTGTATTCATAATGTTGAACTCCTCTTTGAGCACATCCCTTGAAGGATCATGGGTATTAGCAACACCTGTGAAATTGTATTTGCAGAAAACAAGTGTGTCCCGTTCATTGAAGTATTTTGTGTTTAGAGTTTTTGACGTCTTGTCCATGCGTAGTTCAGTTACGCTCATAGCTGCTAGCCAAAACTCTGGAGTTAAAAGTTTTCTGGCTTTACTAAAATACCTGTCTGTACTTATTTGATTGATGATAGTTTTACTTTCTATTAGACTCCAAATGTAATAATTTGGCATGTTTCTAATTCATAATTTGTAATAATGTAATCGGTGATATTAGCATTAGCATTCCTGTGGGTTTTCCATGTATATTAGCATTGCGCTAACCACTCGCTGCCAAATTGCAGCCTTTGCGATTAGAAAATCTCATTTTGTCACATCGCAATTTAATTGCACGTGAAATTAATCGTTCAGCCCTAATATACATGCAGCTCTATGCTAAAAGTGCATTTTCAAAGAGGTAATGATGTATTTCTTTGTAAAAGTTGTCCATCTTTCCAACAGAAACATTTGCCTGGACCAACGTAACGTGATAACAACGCAACGTGATTACGTAAATTCCGTAAGGTTCATGTTCAGCCAATCAACTACTTTGACGTCATCAGCAGTCGAAGGACCCTGAGCCGATCTTGCACCCGAGCAGATCCTGTACCGACACCGGAGCACCTCCGCAGTCAATGGACAGAAATCACAACCACCCAACAGGAAAGGAAGTAAGCACAAGTTCCGTTATTTCACAATAAATCAATAAACAAAAAGCGTTTTTTTGTTTCATATGCACAGGTTTAACAACTTTTAACAACTATCAATGGCGGTTGAACTTTAAATGCACAAAAATAAGCCATAAATGCAGTTTCTACTATCAAAGTACTCACCCATTGTTGATCCAAACACTGCTGATATCTTAACACAAATGATGGGCAGATTAAACAGTTCTTTTCGATGCTTCTCCCACACAATGATTTGTTTGGATCTAACTTCCGCATTTATTGCTCGGACTGTATCGCGAGATCTCAAAAATCCAGCGCATGCCTGTTTGCGCACCTCAGGTCTGCGCACTGGGGCGGAGCAGTTGTAGAGCGGGTATAGTATAATTTGAGTTTGGAAGCGAGCGGCGGCAGAAAGCGGGGACGGAGCGGAGATAGTGGAATTTTGGGGTGCCTGATGCATGGTACTGAACTGCATGTAGTACTGGAGGACTCCGCTAGGGGGCAAAGTGGAATACTCAGACCAGATAGCAAGTTGGGTTTTTGGGGTACAACCAGTGACTGTAGAAAAACCAACCAAAAACAAACATGGCGTCAATAGAAGAGATCAGTAACTGGTTAATTTCGAGATCATCGGGAAAAAAAGACATTAGCTGTATCGTAGATAGCATGCAAGACCTCAAAGACCTCAAAACCACAGATGGAGTCACCATGATCAGTGTTTCTTGCTCATTTGTCAACATACTGGTTACTCGTACAGTGCAATGTTCAAATGTGTCACATTAACTTCAGGGATTAAATCAATGCAAGTTACGCAAGGCAGCCATTTTAAACATGCATACGAGTTGGCAAACAGCAAGTATGTTTCCAGTCTTAGGGTCAGAACTTCCAGAACCAACCCTGAAACAAAACAAACCTCCTCCCACTTGCTCCTCCATATTTGTCTCTGGCCTCTCATCTTTCAGAAAACACTTTCCCAATGTTGACTCTTGTTGGATCGCTCTTTCAGTCGGATGTTCTTGTTCTCTTTTCAGTTAATTGGATAAAGGTTTTCTTTGTTTTTTTCAAAGATTTGCACAGTACAATACGATATATGACAACCATCATTAGCTCATCAGTTCTGAGGCGTAAACATGAATTACCATGAAGTGTTACTCCTTCTCGTGAGATACGTGGCTTTGTGAAACTTTGAGACTTTGGGTCTCTGCCCACAAGAAGCGAGGGGCTGAGTGATTTTTCATTCACCATGTAAAGCATCAATTCTCCATTTACTGCGATATGACAAAGTAACTTACTGCAACTTTAAGTAGAGGACGGTCGCAATCACTGGATGAGATTTTTCCAGGACTGTAAGTTTCAGAGGTGATTTAAATTATCCATTTTTTTAACACAGAATTTGACGAGCATTTCAAGAAATACGGGAAAAAAATTCTCCTGAAATATATCTCACACTGCACCTTTAGGTCACTTGCATATAATCTGTAATAGTTTGATTTAATTATGGAAAAATTGGGACAAAATGTTTGAAAGGTCAAAAATGTCCTGCAGTGTTTCATTTCACGCTCTCCACTCCTCCCTGAGCTTTAATTCCATGTCTTTCTTGTCTTCCTGTCCTCCTTTTCTTTAAATGTCAGTTAGCCTTTTGACACAGGCGCCACGCAGCTGACAGAGTAGAGGAATGCAGCTGTCGTCTGCGATCTGTCACTTTTGTCTGAGTGTGTAAATCAGAAGAAGATCGCCACGCGTTAGCACCAGCCATGCATGGAAATTGCCAGATATCATAAACTGCTCGCGTTTGGCTGATTTATTCGCTTTGAGACCTCGTGCAGGTGTGTTCATTAGCTTCAGCGGTGCAACAGGCGGCGAGCGAGAAGCCAGAACCCAATCCTGTTTGTGTTTGCCTTTTTTTTCTCTCTCTCTCTCTCTCCTTGTATTTTGCTACCATCCTTCATCATTCGACTTATGACTTCTCATATTAAGTCAGCACTTTTTATCAATCTTCACTGCTGCTTTAGATTCAGAAGTTGTACTGCAATTACAGCCACGGAGGAGAGTTTCTGCTTAAAATCCAATTACTTTTTTTTTGTTATCATTTTTTGTGGGAATATTAGAGTTTCTCATCATGAAAGAAAGCCAGTTTGAAAGTGGAGAAAGTCTATAATGAAACCTTTTTGTGTGTGTGTGTGTGTGTGTGTGTGTGTGTGTGTGTGTGTCAGGTAGACAATCCACAGTGTTTTGGTGAGTCTTCCTGCTTCTTTGAAGTTTGACCTGATTGTGATCAAAATCAGCAAAATCTAACTAACGTGTGTGCATGGATGTAATTTTCACTTTAAAAGCGGGGGGGACATGGGGGGGGGGTATCTTTACAGCATGTTCTAATGGGAAACAGGCTTCAACACAAACATTTGTTTTCCGCTTGGTCCTAGAGCTCAACCAGTGTCACTTTAATATAGCGTAATATTGTTTTTGGATGGTAAAAAGTGCAGGGGTCAAAACTTGACTTTGGAAAAAGTGGGGGGGACATGCCCCCCCTGTCCCCCCCCCAAAATTACGTCCATGTGTGTGTGTGTGTGTGTGTGTGTGTGTGTGTGTGTGTGTGTGTGTGCGTGTGTGTGTTTTAGCGTTTGTGTGTGTGATGATGATGATGATGATAAAGGAGGTCGAGGTTTTAAAGTCAGTTAAGATCATTCTCCTGTGACAGACCACACCCGCTCATCCTCCTCGCTCACAAAATCAACTCACCGCACTCTCATTTCACACTCCAGGGCAAACGGAATGAGAGGGAGTAGGAAAAAGAGGAGGTAAGAAGAAGTGAGCAAGGCGGGTGGAAATGGTGGTTTTGGTTAGAGAGGAAGAGCGGCACCGATGGAGGCCACAGGTCAAGCTGGGTCAGTGGAAAATAAACGAGCAAAGCTGCTGCTGAGTCTGGGGAAAAAGGCAAAAAGATGAGAAAGGATTAAAAAGAAAGCAGAATAGATGGAATACAAGTATTTGATGAGTAAGATTTGATTTGGTTTTTACATAAAACATTTTTTAAATATTAGAGGGGACATGTTATGGGTTTTTTTTACCTCCCACTGTCCTATTGGGTGACCCCACCAGGGAATTTGACCATTGAGCAGGGTTGATGGTTTATCCCTAGCCTAGTGAACGAGACCAAACTCTTGCTTTGCAAAGTTTGGTCTAGGAACACTCCACTGGAACCTCTGCAGCCCCTATTCTGGCTGGCCAATCACAGCTCTCTAGAGGGGTTTAAACACATAAAGAGCTGTGATTGGTCCATAATGGTGGGCCAATCATAGTGCTCTATCTGCTTAGTGAACAAATCACAGAGCTTTATACGCTTTGTGGGCCAATCAGGGCACTCTATATGCCTGGTGGGTGGGATGATGCAACAGAGTGAAACAAGATGGAGACAGCTCATTTGAAACAGCTTTTACATCAATGTTGGATTATTAGAACTTGGGCTTCATTAGAATCAGGAGCAGATAGATGTATTTAAGTGTTTTTTTTTTAGAAAAAATTACGCATTTTCTCCTTCTTCAACCGCAGACCGCCTCATTTACCGATGGCTGTTGCGGTGAGTATGTCACATTCATTGTCCAGCAGCATGCAGAGATCATTTGAAAGACAACGGTAGAACCCGCCCCACAACAGAGAGCCGTCAACGGAGCATTGCCAGACTAAATAATACATTTATTAGTCTGGCTTGCCAGGCTAGGTGTATCCCTTGAGGTCCACACCTCACTCCTACCATGTGGACCTCAAGGGATAAACCACCAACCCTGCTCAATGGTCAACTTCCCTGGCGGGATCACCCAATAGGACAGTGGGAGGGTTAAATTGATAAAAGTTCCTTGGTCAATATCAAACATGTTCATAAAGTTCTTTGCAATAAATCCCTCTCATATGAAGCAATTTCATCAGTTTTATTCTTAATAGTTTCAGTACCCTCCAGAATAAGTCATTTCAGGGCTCTGTCACTTTAAGAAAACAACAGTGTTTATCCTACATAGGCTCAGGTGTGGCGCCATGCCTAAAGCTCCAGCGCCACAAATCCCCCTAAAAGCCCCAAAAATACAAATGTGAGAAATGTGTGTTTATCTTTCCGGGCATTTGTGTGTGATGCACAAATGTAATGCTTGGGATAAAATAATCATAAAACAGTGAAATGTCTCAATCGTGTTGGAAGGAAGGTTACTGAAACAGATGTTATTCTCGGGGGGGGGGGGGGGGGGGGGGGGGTCAGTTTTTCTCCTTTATAAAAAGCTCAAGAGGGAAAAAGTTACTTTTTACAGTCAGTGAGCAAGTTGGGTTGCAGAGTCAGCATTTGGCCGGATGCAGAATGCAACTTTTTGTGAAAATTCGAAGCCAGTAAACAGGAGCAACCCAGAAGTTTTTTTTTTTGTAACCCAGAACAAGCCAAAGCATCTTTCTGTTTTGCTCTGATATCGGGTAAAAAAAAAAAAGGCTAATGTTAAGCTACCAATGCTAACGGTAAATTAGAGGCAAATAGTCGACTAACGAGATCTCAACCTACTCAAGCCAACTCAGTTTAACAGTGAAATGTAATTATCTACTTATCAGCTTGTGTATCACATCTTCACTTGTCATCTAGAATCTTCTAGCGCTGAGCCGTAGCTAGCAGCAGCCATTAACCTCACAGAAAATGGGCTGCTTTACCTAAACATGACCACATCTGTACACAACACACCTTAAATGAGTCTGAAATATTTTGGAAAATACAAAAGTGGATTTCTTTAAGTTAAGCAGCATCCAGGCCCTATTCAAACTTATATAGTTGCTGATAAAGGAAATTTTCAATGACTTTGATAGTATTCATTTTGTTATGATCACATTACACATGATCTGTATTACATTCAAGACCGGGTTAAGCCACCATAGTATAAGATCCTAGCAACACCCCTGTATTTTTAGGCTTTAAACATGTGATGCTGTTTGTATAAAGTCTTCTCATCATCCATGTTAACTGCTTGCATAACCCGACGCTGCTAAATATCCACACCGTCAGCGTCTGCTGAAACACGCCACCACAAACCACTGGTTGCCTGCCTGTTTCAAACTGAACAGAGAATTGGAAACGTATGCTTTCATCTATTATTTACAGTAGAATGAAAATTTAAAGAGCTCACAACTAGTCGGCTTCTTTATAAATGTGTGTGGAATGATTAATATAGATTTTAAGGTAAAACTTATGTTTGTGATGTATTCTGGATTAGTTAATTCATGAATGTGTATTTTTGAAGCGTGTGCTTTGGAGTATATTTGATAAATTTATGTCAGATTCATGTTTTGAGGTTGAAGCACATCCAAAATGAATTGCTAATTTGATCTCTGACAACGAATTAGAGTATAATTAACAGCAGTCAGAGCTCTTCTGATTTTCTCTTCTCTGCTGTGTCAAATAAAATGGCATCCTAATCATCAGCCCATTTGAGCTAATGTCTCCATCAAGATGAGTTTTTTTTCTTTTTGTGTCATTTTTGTGCCATTTCCTTCAGGCAAGAAAGTGATTTCAACTTCCAGCTGAAAATTCAAGGTGCTATCTTTAGCTTCAGCTTTTGATTTGAAGCTGTGTGTATTTATGGTGTCAGTAATACATCCATACATCCATTTTCATCCACTTATCTGGAGTCAGGTCGCGGGGGCAGTAGCCTAAGGCGAGAGGCTCAGACTTCCCTCTCCCCAGACACTTGGGCCAGCTTCTTCGGGGAAATCCCAAGGCGTTCCCTGGCCAGGTGAGAGACATAGTCCCTCCACCGTGTCCTGGGTCTACCTTTAGGTTTCCCCCCGGTTGGACGTGCCTGGAAAACCTCACCAGGGAGGCGTCCAGGGGGCATCCTGACCAGAGGCCCGAGCCACCTCAACTGGCTCCTCTCAATGTGGAGGAGCAGCAGGTCTACTCTGAGCCCCTCCCGGATGACCAAGCTTCTCACCCTATCGCTAAGGGAGAGCCCTGCCACCCTGCGGAGAAAACTCATTTTGGCCGCTTGTATCCGCGATCTCGTTCTTTCGGTCACTACCCAAAGCTCATGACCATAGGTGAGGGTAGGAACGGAGATCGTCCGGTAAATCGAGAGCTTCGCCTTCTGACTCAGCTCTCTCTTCACCACGACAGACCGGTACAACGCCCGCATCACTGCAGATGCAGCACCAATCTGCCTATCAATCTCACGCACCAGTTTTCCCTCAATCGTGAACAAGACCCCGAGACACTTAAACTCCTCCACTTGGGGCAGGACCTTATCCCTGACCCGGAGAAGGCATTCTACTCTTTTCCGAATCAAGACCATGGTCTCAGATTTAAAGAAGCTGATTCTCATCCCAGCTGCTTCACACTCGGCTGCGAACCGTTCCAGCGAAAGCTGAAGATCACATTCTGATGATGCCAACAGGACCACATCATCTGCAAAAAGCAGAGACCTGATCCTCAGGCCACTAAAACGGATGCCCTCCACACCTTGGCTGTGCCGAGAAATCCTGTCCATAAAGGTTATGAACAGAATCGGTGACAAAGGGCAGCCTTGGCGGAGTCTAACTCTCACTGGGAACGAGCCCGACTTACTGCCGGCAATGCGGACCAAGCTCTGACACCGGTCATACAGGGACCTAACAGCCTGTATCAGAGGGCCTGGTACCCCATACTCCCGGAGTACCCCCCACAGGGCCCCCCGAGGGACGCGGTCAAACGCCTCCTCCAAATCCACAAAACACATGTAGACTGGTTGGGCAGATTCCCACGCACCCTCCAGGATCCCCCCAAGGGTATAGAGCTGGTCCAGTGTTCCACGGCCAGGACGAAAACCACATTGCTCCTCCTGAATCTGAGGTTCAACAATCCGACGGACCCTCCTCTCCAGAACCCCTGAATAGACCTTACCAGGATGGCTCAGGAGTGTGATCCCCCTGTATGTGGAACACACCCTGCAGTAACACACATATATGTATTTAAATCTACAATCTTTAATTCTAAAATAGATGAGTGAGACATCTGGAAGCCATATTGGTGATTGTTTTCTTCCAGAAACACTTGAATTATTGCACAAAGAAAATGTGTCGTGTCAAACAGGAACTCTCCTACTTTCCCAGTGAATCTTTGTAATATTATTGGCTGAAAGTCAGATTTGGGACTGCGTGGAAGGAATAATGAGGGAAAAATGAGCCAAAATAGTGTTTCTGTATTTCCCAGAAAGAAAAGTGGAAGAGAAACCATGCCAAGTTTCAAATGACAGTTCCTCTTTTGTTCTGTTTGCATTTGAAGCTTTTCATAAAAAGTCTCTCTGTGACTCAAGTGCTCCCACTCTGCTTCTGCGCCTCCATCCACGTCCACACTGTTTTTATGGTAGACTGATGGCACTCATTTCAATCGAGGGATTTAAACCAAAACAGAACAAATCAAAGAAAGTATTATTTGGGAGCCGTAATAACTTTACAATACGTCATCCCTGGAATGCCACTTAAAGTCTTGCGCACCTCCAGGTGGACGTGTGAGATACGAAAGCTGCTTCTTTGTTGTCAGGAGATAGAGACACAGACAGTTGGACGGAGATGCAGAGAGGGACGCTGCTGATGCGGAGGGGGCACCGCTGCTGCCGCCCTCAGCTGATGCTTTTAGTGAGAGTGTGCTGTAATTTTCAAAACCAGGAGGAGTGACTGCATCAAGCCCGCTCTTTGATCCGTTTATTTTCATGAAAACACTTCTGTCTGTCTTAAGTGTGCACAATCTGCCCTCGCTTTTATCAACAAGAGTCCAATAAATCAACATAAAGAAAAACACATTTAAATTTTGCACATTAAAAGTACGCAGTGGCAGTTTATGCTGTTCAATTAGCAATGCACTCATTAGCATGTTTGCCCGAGGCACCCTGAATCAAGGATTTCTGAATGTGGTGACCCCAAAAGGTTCAGAGAACAAGATGAGTCACCTTCAGACCCGACATCAGGGATGAAACTGATGAGGACATGCACAAAGAGATGAGTAAGGTTAGAATAAAACTCACAGCTTTATAGTTTTTCAGAGCTAAAGGAGGGCACTTTCTTTACATTTTGCTAAATTGTCAGTAATTAGCCTTTGCAGAAAAACGCTGATGCATGTTAATCAGGTACCTCGCACTATAATCAATGAGCAGTCTGTGGCTCAACTGCATTTTACACTCATGTGTGACAGAGAGGTGGCAAATACACTTAAAAACAACTCCCAGTGAGCGGAAGTGAACTATCAATAAGAAGAAAAAAATGTTACAAACAAATTTACGGGTCTGGAGAGATTCAGCTTCTAGACAAACAAGGAAAATGCATCCCTTTGTGTGTTTTTCCCCCTCTGATTGAGCTTACAGTTTTTCTCAGTTGCTTTGGTGCATTTCTCACAACAGAATTAAACTTTGCACAACAGTTAGTTCAACCTCCACAACATGTTGTTGTTTTGGCACAACCTAGTGGCAGTTTCATGGTCATTCCATCCAAAGACATATGCCTTTGGACATGAAGCAGTTGAGTAAGTACAAATATCTTAAGAATGGTCACTTTTGACTTGCTATTCATCATGTATGTCATAATTAACTATACTTGGGTTGGGCATCGAGCATCGATTGGAACCGGTTCCAACCGTTAGTTTTTCCCAGAATTGTTCAAAGTTTTTTATTTCGATTCCTAGAATGCCAACTGGAAGAGGAATCCGCTGCCGATCTCCATGAAAAATAAAAGTGATCTGCAAATTGTGAACAATGCTTTTCAGAGCTGATCACAGCTGTCTGTGCACAGCACGAGTCCCCCCCACCCCGCGCGCAGCGGCCAAATATAAACAAATGCGTCGGCCGAACTTTTACTCCGTAATGTAAACTTTAACTCGTGCAGCGTAGAGGAAACGTGTTAAATACGTCAACATGGTGGATTTAATAGAAGCTTTAAAGAACAAACTCTGCACGGTGTGAGGGGAGTTTGTCTCACTGCAGAAATAAAAACACACACGGAGCGTCAGCAGTCAGACGCAGCCGCTCACCAACACTCGTGTGTGTGTGTGAGCGTCAGAAGGCTGAACCATTACCTGTAGAATAATTAAAGTCATCATGCTAGAGAAGCTTCTCTGTGGTGGACCACACCAGCTTCTGCCACAATAAATAAATAAATAAATAAATAAAAATAATAATAACAATAACAAATCACACACAAAGGGTTTGAACATTTTAATTTCCTTTCTGAACTATTTCTGTTGAGAGTTTTAATGTTTAAAATCTGTTAGATTGTTACTGACAGCAGCTACGTTTAAGTTTCACTTCCTGTTCTGACTGAACGCTGCTGCAGCATGGAGGTGTAGTCCTCCGTCATCCTGGACATGATCATCCTGAGAGTTTTAGCTGAAAACAGCTGGACGTTTCTGGATAAGTTGGAGACATTTAGCCTCTCATCCCAGAGGCTTCTTCCAGACGTTGGTCGTGGTCAGAAACAAACACACTGGTTGTGCTGCAAGTCTCTTTTTTTTCTTCTCCAAAACATGTTTTTGTCTAAATGAAGGTGGCGTTGTTGTTCATAGAAGTTAAGATTATTTCATCAAGTAGGCAGGGGCGCCTCCAGAAAATTTTGATGGGGTGGCCACACGGGGCCAAAGACATTTTTGGGGGTGGCACATATAATTGTATTGCATTGCTCCTTTATTTGTTTTTGTTAAAAAAAAGAAAAAACAGAATGTATCCAAACATTTTACTAAAATTTTAATTACAAACATTTCAGTTATTTAAATTTTTATTGAAAATTTTATGTATTTTTTAGTTTAATTCACCTGTTGCTGTGTTCACAAAAAAATATGGAGATGAAAACTTTTTAAATGGTGAGCAGCAGAAACATATGTATTTTTTATTCAGATTATTTGTTTACTCATTAGTTGTATTATTTTTATTCTGTTTTACAATTATGTCTTGAATAAATAAGATCAATTAATGGTTTGAGTGAAAATTAATATTATTTATTAACACCAACTTTTGCTGGGGGGGGGGGGGGGGGGGCAGCAATAGAGCTCCGGGAGTTGACGTCACTTCTCCCGGCATGCAACAGTTCAAATCGAAACGGCGCCATATTGGCATGCAGAAGCCGGCAGCTGGACTATTTACTATTGTCAGAAAACTCAATCAAACGGGAAATATGGTAGATTCCTGTTGTGCCCCAGGATGCAGAACAGACGCGGACGACATAAGGAATGAGCCATCTATAGGATTCCCCAAGATCCGGAGCGCCGCAAACGTTGGATCATTGTAATAAAACGCACTAGTGACCGGGCGAAAATGAAGCTGTGGGATCCCGAGAGTAAAGGTTTTCGTTTATGCAGCGACCACTTCATATCAGGTACTTAAACCAACGTTTCCTCAACTGTGTATGGTATTTATTTTAAATGCTTTTATTATGATTCTTAGTGGGCTTCCTAAACTTATTTTGGCGGGGCTTTTTCTGTCTTGTTACTCATAGCAGCAAGTAAACATCACGTAAAACGTTGCCTCGTGAGTTCTGCGTGCTGCCGTTTACGTGTTTTATGATCACAGCAATTAACCGGCTAAGCTGTATTTAATTTTTAAGCAATGGTTGATCAGATCACACATAAAAAGCACTTTGGATTGCTATTATCTGTGTCACCGAGACTACTTACATGTAAATCTGTTATTTGTCCGTCCATCCATCCATTTTCATCCGCGTATCCGGAGTTGGGTTGCTGGGGCAGTAGCGTGACTTCCCTCTCCCCAGCCGCCGGAGCCAGCTCCTCCGGGTAAATCCCAAGGGGTTCCCCGGTCAGGTCCGGTGCTGTGCCGGTCCGCTCCAACAGCTTCTGGCGTCGGAGCGGGCAGTAGAGTCGAGAGTCCCAGACCTTCTCCCCAGCTCCTCCGGCCGGGGGAATCCCAAGGGGTTTCCCCGGCCAGGTCCGGTGTTGTGCCGGTAAGAAGTCCGCTACGACTTCTGGCGTTTTTAAAAAGTATCCCAGGGGCACGGTAAGGGTCGGAGATGTTTAGTCTATTTAATTTCTGACTATATAAAACGATTTCTTCTGTTTTAAAGTGTGAAGTAAACTCCGACGAAGTAAAATCCAAGCGGATCCCGTTCACGTTCATGGTTACATCCGTGTTTGTTTACCTTTTTTGCATGCCAAAATGGCGTCCACTAACTGAGAGTCACATGGGGTCCGGAGCTCTATTGGGGGCGCTCTTGCATGTAGGACCAGTGGTTAGCTGGCTCATGTAAAGCATGTCATGTCTTGAAAGAATCGGAATCGGGAATCGATGGAAATCGGAATCGAACGAGGAATTGGAATCGGAATCATTCAAAATCAAACGATGCCCAACCCTGATGTTCATACAACTTACAATCTTCATTTCATTGCTTGTGTCATTGCACTCAAAATTGTTGAACATCTTGTCAAACATTTGGTACACCCATTTTGATGACCCCATTTTTAAATGGTTTCCATGAAAATATCCATAAATTACCTTTCCCAGTTGAACTTTATCTCACACTAATGAAAAGTTGTGTGTCAACTATTACTTGCAACCAATGAAAAGCCTCTTCTACACAGTCACACCTTATTTTACAAGCATATATAAATACTGTAAACCAGTAGACAGGATTGGCATGAGGTGCATACTGTATCTACAAAACTGCAGAACATGGAAGGTCAGCCTTGTGGAAGATGGGTGAGGATACGTGGAGGAAGGGGACAAAACCGGGGAAGAAGAGGCCAACCACATAGACAGACTCCTGATGAAATCAGGGCAACACTTGTGGATCATGTGATAAGCCATGGCCTCACAATGGCCAAGGCTGGTCGAAGGGTGCAGCCAAACGTTGGGAGAACTACTGTAAGTTCTATTATTCAGACACCTCGTCGGGGGAACAGGTGAGCATACTGTAATGTAGTTATTCAGCACAAACTAATGAGCTCTGCACTATCAGTCATACAGACTTACATTAGGACATGACCTCATAGACTTTAACATATAGACGTACAGTAACTGTAACTGTAGCTCAGACTTGGAGTAGCATAATGTGCTGTGGTACAATACAGTAATACTGTAAAGAAAGGAGTACTGAATGACAGTGCTGTATCAATTACAGTAAGCATGTTTGCCAAGCTCAGGAAATAGCATAGCAGAGTTTATTTATATAGCACATTTAAAATGCAGCATGGGAGCTGCCCAAAGTGCTGCACAGGCTAAAACAAAACACAACCATTCGAAAGAACTAAAACAGAGGATAAAAATCCCAATCAAAAGCAGATAAAACATGATAAATACTAAGAACACATTAAAACAATCATACAATCAAACACTAAGATGAGTCACTGTCTAAAAGCCAAAGCGTAAAAGTGGGTCCTTAAATGAGATTTAAAAACCGCCAGAGATGGAGCCTGCCGAACTCCAATGGGCAATGAGTTCCATAGCTTTGGGGCAGCATGGACAAATGCTCGCTCACCCCGCAATTTAAATCTCATCTGCGGCGTGCACAGCAGCAAAAGGTCAGCCGACCTCAACGTGCGCGTGGGTACATATGGAGTGAGTAGGTCTGAGAGATAGGGAGGTGCCAGGTCATTGAGTGCTTTAAATACAAAGGTCAGTAACTTAAACTGCACTCTGAAAATGACAGGGAGCCAGTGAAGATGTGTCAGGACAGGGGTAATATGGCTACGTCGGTGTGTACTCGTCAAGAACCTGGCAGCAGCGTTCTGGACGACCTGCAGCCGATTCAGGGCGGGTACCGGAACACCAACGAGGAGGGCGTTTGAGTAGTCCAAGCGAGAGGTAATGAAGGCATGGATGACTGACTCCAAATGCCTCTGTTTCAGGATTCGTCTGAGGCGAGTAAGGCGGCGAAGCTGATAAAAGCAAGACCTCACTACGGAGTTTATCTGTGGCGTCCACACCCATATTGCTCATATTGGTCCATACAATACACAACACCTGTTGGCTTTTCTGGACGCTCTTTATTGGGACCTAATCCCAGAAAATGAAAGGGATGAGCCTGGTGACAATCAGACAATGTGTGTAGTGGTTTGGGATATTGTCAGCTTCCATCACTCTGCTGTAGTCAGGCAGTGATTTGCAGCACACGACAGGATGCTTATGGAGTTTCTTCCTCCTTACACTCCATTCCTAAATCCAGTAGAGGAGGTTTTCTCTTCCTGGAGATGGAAGGTATATGACAGGCATCCACATACCCAAACAACCCTGCTAGCAGCCATGGATGCAGCTTGTGATGACATCACAGCAGAGCCCTGCAGAGGGTGGATTTGACACTCCAGAAGATACTTTCCCCGATGCATCGATAGAGCTGACACTCGTTGTGATGTTGATGAAAATGTGTGGTCAGACTGACGAAAGCGTCTAGATGTAAATGATTGATATGCAGCACTGCCTGTTTTTCTATATTTGTTTGGTTTCATAAGTATTGCAGTGAGGTTTACTGTGCCTACGTGAGTTTATATTCTTTGTAAATGTTTGTTTTATTTCCCCAGCTGCACAATGCTGTGAACTGTTGCAAGTGAATATTATCATGAAGAGTGCATATTAAGTGTCTTGATTTTCCTTTAAAATTTCTAGTTTTTAAAATGCCATGCGTGCTGTCCTGACTTTACATGCCATCGGG
>NC_091757.1:51563879-51671379 GCF_043380555.1 Nothobranchius furzeri | reverse complement strand
TGATAGGCTCCAGCCTGGAGAGGTGAGAGGGAGTCCTATATGTTAATTTTCCCTTTTGTGACATCACAAAGAGGAACTTTCTGGACCTGCTTGTATGTTAACCCTCTGGAGGCAGGCGTTGCAGATTTGCAACTGTTAAAACCTACCTTCCTGGTTACTCCACATATGTATTTCATTAGCCTTTTTAAACTCAGAAACACCCCCGAAGGACTTAGTTGTTCGTCCTATTAACAAAAGTTATTTTGAGCCTGAGAGTAAGCACACAATTCATAAAACCAAATACTGAGAGAAAACAGACAGATAGATATTTTTCTGATTATTAATGAAGGTTCTACAGACCCACGTGACACCACAAAAGGTAAGTTTTGTATATGTTCCCTGTATAGTCATTTTACTTTTCTCCACATCAAATGACTAAACCAAGCTATTTTAATAGTTATTTTTTTAAACAGATTTTAAATTGAATGGATGACTCAGGCTTGGACTGAAGTATGAAAGACTTAAATTTAACATTCAAATCACATTTAAATTGTAACCTTTTGAATTTTCTGAGCCTTTAATGTGAAATGCTGTGAACCTTTTTACCTGTTTTATGTTTCGAAGTGAGAAATCATCAATATTTGAGTCTTGTCATTTTTTTTAGCCTGCTGACAGCCACCAACAGCTGATTGTCTATGACGAGGAGTCAGTTTGTCACACAAAGCATGAAGGTTCATCGCTACAGTGAACGCTACTCGTGCACACAGGAACACATACGAGTCTACGGTTACACATCATGCACACAAACATTTAGCAAAAATGTCAGGTTGAGCAAGTGGAAGCACAGATAATCATTCAAACAGAGAAATGGAGACTAATTGGTGGGATGACTGACAGATTTAGTTCTCTCACTGACCCACACAGCAAATCGTTTCAAGCGCAGCTTACAAAAAGCTCTAAAGGGCCTTCTTCCAAATCCCACCCACCATACCTTAGACTAATAATAACAACGACGACGACATCAAATCTGTCGGGAGAACTGGCTCATACAGCACAAGAGGCCTTGGTAAAAATCAATAGGGATCAATTGCACCCAAGTGCAGGCACACGGTGTGTTTGCACAACACCCGAGGCTCAATTTTAGGAGCAACTGTTCTTGTACTTGAATACAAATGAAATGCAAAAAAGAAGATTTACTATTGACTGTTGGCCCTGCATGGAGGATTCTGCCATTAGGAGAAGAAAAAGAAGAAGAAAATATCATTTCTAATGCGCCTCTCAAGATTAAAAAATCACGAGGCGCTTCACAAAAACAAAAAATGTAAAAATATAAAAAAGAATTTAGAAAATGGTTAAAAATATATTTAAAATGAGCAAAACATAGACAGTTGTGATTAAAAAATGTTAAGAAAGAAGGAGAGTGAACAGGAAAGAGGGACATCAGTGGATCCTGAGGAAGGTGGAATAGGTGGGGAGAGCAGAATAAAGAGAGAGGGTGAAGAAGGTCATACAAAAGCCAGCTTGAACAAGTGAGTCTTCAGCTGCTTTTTAAAGGAGACCACTGAGTCCACTGATCTCAGGCTCAGGGGGAGAGAGTTCCAGAGTCTGGGGGCCTCACCTTTGGTCTTTAGCCTGGTGCTGCACAACCAGTAGGCTTTGATCACTGGACCTCAGGGACCTGCTGGGGGTGTAGGGACAAAGATGATCACCAATGTAAGATGGTGCTTGTCCATGTAAGGCCCTATAGACCAGAACCAGGATCTTGAAATGAACCCTGAAGTCGACTGGCAGCCAGTGAAGCTGGAGGAGAAGCGGGGTGATGTGGGTGTGTTTGGAGGACTTGGTCAGAAGCCGAGCACAGGCATTCTGAACCACCTGTAGACGGTTCAGGGAGGTTCTGCTCAGACCCGTGAAAAGAGAGTTACAGTAGTCTAAGCGTGAGGAGATGAAGGTGTGGAGAACTGTCTCAAGATCAGAGCGGGACAGAATGGGACTCCGCTTAGCAACGTTCTTGAGATGGAAGAAGGAAGAGCGAACAAGAGCACTGACATGAGAATCCAGGGTGAGAGCTGGGTCAAAGGTCACGCCAAGATTCCTGACGGAAGGTTTGGCGTGAGAAGCAAGCTGACCAAGAGAGTCTCTGACTTTTGGAACCAGCTTGTCTGGGGCACAGATGAGGATCTCAGTCTTATCTTCATTCAGCTGAAGAAAGCTCCCAGCCATCCAGGTTTTGATAAAGTCCAAGCAGGTGTGTAACAGCTGCAGCTTAGACATCTCATGGGGCTTAAATGAGATGTACAGCTGGATGTCATCTGCATAAAGATGGTAGGAGATTCCTTTGAAGGAGCTCAGGATGTGCTGAAGAAGAAGCAGATAGAGGAGGAAGAGCAGAGGCCCCAGCACAGAACCTTGTGGGACACCATGGGTAGGGGAGGTGGTGAGGTGAGATTAGAGTGCAATGCCTTCACCCTGCAGTTCCTGGTGAAAGCCTTAAGTGGAAAAAAGTACAAGGGAAGTTGATTTTAGACTGGTTGTGTGAATCATGAAGCTAAATCTGATAAGACGTTCCTCAGAGGCAAAGGTCTTCACCTAAGACCTGGTTACAGCTAATTTACAGGGTAACCGTGTTTTCATTTAAAGACAAAAGTCACTTGTTTTTGTTTTTTTTCCAACACACTTGCAGTGGTCTCTAGTACAAATTAATGCCTTTTGAGTCAATCTCTGTGGGGAAAAAGGTCCAGGTCAGGCAAGCGCCCTCAACTGCCCCTTTGAAATCACGCCTGAAAACCTACTACTTCTCTTTGGCTTTCAACTCCGAAACCATAAAGAATTCACTCATATTTTGTCATCTTTCTTTTCCACCTTTGTTGTTCAGTTGATATTGTGGTCTTACTTTTTTATTGTTTTTATGTCCTTTGAATGTTTTGCCTGTGTTGTTGTATCGTGTGCAGCACTTTGGTCAGTTGTAATGCTGTGTTAAAAGCACTCTAGAAATAAAGTGGTATGGTCAAAAGCTCTGGCGCCCCTGCTTCAGGAAGTAAAAGTTAGCCAGCAGATCATAACATGACCGCCCAAGTCATGCCCATCTACTTCCAGACCTGCCTAAAAAAGGAATGGGATCCTGTTTGATATGGGTTTCACATATGATGCCCGTGAAGTTTAAAGACATACTTTGATGACAACAAAGAGCTTATTTTTCAACAGATGGCAAAAGTTACTTCACATTTCGTGTAAACATTTGTGGAGGACTCCAGTTGCTCGTCTTGCCAAATTGGCATAATCAAACCAGAAAAAGAGGAGAAGAAACATGGCTGTGAGTTTAGTGATCGTCACATCCTTCCAGAACGATAGGAGTGTTAAACGTGGAGAAAACCACTAGAAATCTGGCCATGTGGCAAGTAGCATCTACACCGGGGGTGAAGAGATTCTGCAAAAATGGAATTAAACTAGACACAGGATGCGGTGATACCTGATTTGTAGTCTTTTTAATTACCAATTTTTACAAGCTAATGAAACTCTAATTATGTGACAGAAAAAGTTGAAACACATAATTATTTATCATTCTAATTGAAATACAACATATCTGTGATTCAGGGCGTAAGGCAAAGCTGATTAGAAAATAGCTGTTGAAGCTCCATTCACTTCCATTCATTTGTTTTGTTGTTTTTTTTGTTTGTTTTTTTTGTTCAGAGAACCTGTGGGTCCTGTGATGTAGAGGAGACTAAAGCCCTTTTCAGATTGACATTCTGGAATATGCGTGGACAATTTAGTCCGGGTTTTAACCAGAATTGTGTTTTCAGACACACCACTTTTGTACCTGAACTTGTCCTTTTGGCTGCCTTCACACAGCAGGGAAAAGTTCCAGATGTCTGAGGGGGAGGGGGTGGGAAGGCTGCAGCCGGATATTGCGTAAACATAGTGCGGCGGGCGTACATGCGTCATTTACCCAAACAAAGCTATTCAGTCAAACATGGCCGACGAAGAGATAGAATTCCTCTCACTGATCAGACTTATGTTAAGAAAAATTCTGCGCACACAGAGACGCATAGGAGACCTGGATGATGAAGCTCAATGGTTAAAGGAATCACTGAAGCGGTGTGAAGCGCTCCGTCGCGCGTCTAGGAGACGGTACCGTAGGAGGCGAGCTGCCATGGTTCGCCGCATGCTACAGGAGCGAGCTATCTAGGTGCGCACAGCGTCCCCCGGTCCCCTCCTCCTCCTCCTCTTCCCTGTCCGGAACTCGACCTCACCAGTCTGAAGCAGCCACCCTGTCCGTGACGAGTCCGGTCCTGTTACTAGGGGCTTCGTCCGGTTTAATTACAGAAAACGTTATCCTGAGGTTTGTATTCAGACTCAAAGGTCTTAAGGACAGATCTCTGATTGGATAACGGCAACACGACTCTACCACTGATTCTGTTTATCTCCACAAATGAGACAAGCGTGAAGGAGTTCTGCCATGTTGTGGAGTTGCTAATGCTAACAGTTAGCTTCTACTAGTTGAGATTTTCTCTGCTGTCTTCTGGACGCTAAAACAAAAGCCTTCCCCATCGTGATACAAGATGGGTGAGTCCATGAATTCTAATTTTCTGTGGGATGTAGATCTGTCCAGTTATTTGTAATCTGAGCGTTTCACTGTCTATTTTCTATGTTATAGTGTTATAGTGTCTACTGTCTATTTTCTATCTGTGGCTAATGCAGGAAATAGGGGTACAATGCTATTTTTACATTCAGCTTGTTAAACTCAGAGTGCCTGGGATTTCAATAACAACTAGAAAACTGTCTCTCAGTGAACTTGGTCTTTAAACGAAGACTGGGCAGTTTTGGCTTGTTTTTGTTCTCCCTGGTGTCTGTTTAATAGAACCGAAAGCAAAAGTTATTTCTTTGCTGTGTGTTTGTCTTTTTAACACCTTAATCTGAAAGCTGACATTTCTCCCCAGCCTTCTTTAGTGTCTACAGGAGCGGTTCATCACAAAATTAAACAAATCAGCTGTGTTCATGATCTAAAATGTGTAAAATGCGCTGGAATCAGACTGGAGAGCCAGTCACATTAATTTTTTTCTCTCTGAAGTTGCAAGTGTGACATTTTGGCCACATAGGACAGTGGGGCTCTGAGCGATCTTTCATTGACCTTGTAAAGGGTCATTTAAGCTCATCCAGGCTCAAAAAAGGATTTAAAAATATTAAAAAATTGCAAAGTATCCCTTTAAGTGATTTAAACGTTGATTTTAGGAGACAAAAATATAAATTATAAAGGTGTAAAATTTTGATTTTTAATGATTTGCATGTCTTTTTAATCCAGATGCTAAATGATGTTCAGGCAAAATTATAAAGTTCATTTTGCTTTATTAATTTGCTCAAATTTAAAACTGAAAGGGCTCATTTAAGTGACCTGGCAGCTGCACCGCTCAGCAGGCTAGCTGGATTGAAGGAGGTTTCAGCAGTTCAAAATCTAATGTCACGAGTTTAATAAGCAACAAAACACGATACTATATGTGTAATTATGGGAATCTCCTTTCAATTTTTAATGTCACTTTTTTTTACCTGAATAATAAAATGTGGGGGCAGCACATGCTGAGAAGAGTCGCTGTTGTCTCCAACAGAAACCGTTTCCAGTATTTTAATTAGCTGAGGAACACATTTCAGAAGTCATGGCGAGAATACACAGCAGGGGTGGGGGGGTTGTCACAAGGGGACACATTAAGGGTCATTCTTACAGATTAAGAGATAATTACTTTAGACAAAACATGGCAACAAATAGAAGAAGAAAGATTTTGTATTTTTTGCAGAAATAGTCTAATCTTTGAGGAAACATGATTGATTTCAGCAACCAGGCATGATATACCTGCAGGTAGCATAACGACATAGAGCCTGTGTCTTGTTATTAAAGGCCGCTGCTGACAGATTTTCACAGAGAGCAAGACAGACACCTTATTTTAAAAGCGATCACCACAGAGAAGCTGTAATAAATGTGCGCTGAAAGAACATATTAATGTGCTAATTAGCTGTGTTGCGTAAGGTGTAGGTGAGGATGCTACACACAGATTACACTGTTAAATAAAGATGATCTGAGAGGAGAACTCTGTAACGTGATGAAGGAGCTATTCCTCCAGAGGTTATTTAACCTCTCTCCACAGATGCCTCTGACACAGTGCTCGAGTGCATGAGACAGCCTCAAGGTCTGCTTCTAAAACAGTTTTCTTTCCAGCAAGAGAAGAATGAAGATAAAGGACTCTTTTCTTTTATTAAATCAAAGAACTCTATTTTTAATAAAGCTAATCAAAACAAAGTGTTAGTCAATAATATAATGTTGACCGATCTGCTGACTACGCAATAATGTAAACGCATGACACATCGATGTTAGTGATCTAATCAGAACCTTCCTTTCTGAAGCGTGGCATAGTCTCTGTGGTGTTTATAAATCTGCCAACTTTGATTCGACCAGAAATCAAAACATCCAGGTTAATAAAACCAGTTCCAACGCCATCTTAAGTTCAGTTCTCAAGATCTCACTGGAGTTCGCATGCTAAGCAAAGTATCGGACCGGCCATCCGGACTTCGTTTTTAAGCCGAGAACCAACAAGCTGGATAAAATCTGTTGCATTTTACCAACCAAGCAACGGTTCCTTTCAGAATAAAAGCTGAACTCACTGACCCAAGGGGGGTCCATCTGACGCTGTGAACCACTTGTCGCTTTTTACCTGGAGACAATCCAAAGACTAGTTTGTTGTACTGCTGATGCTGTTTCACCGGCTCCGGTACCAAAAGGGCGGTCCGAGGACCTGGCATTCTGGATCTGGAGGTCTCACCAAGGGCATGTGTGGAGCGACAATATGGTGTCTCATGTGTTTATGAAACTCTAATCAAACTCTGATCATAGCTAAAAGCAAAGCATCACAACATCATTCAGACTTGCTTCTCCGGATACGAGAATTCTGAAAATAACATCACTCACATACACCATCCATCTCACGTCTCATTACACCAGATCCATCATTTAGAGTAGAGTTAGTCTTGTTTAAAATTGTTTAAATTGTTTAGAAATAAATCATCTTAAACGTTTTAAAAGACTCTCTCTCTTCTCTTGTCTCTCAGTTAATACAAGTGTTACATAATCCCTGCAATAAAAAGTTCCAATCTTCTGGTTAAATAACCCAGCGGTCCGTAAGATTGATTTCATATTCACTATGGAATCTTAATGTCTCACGGGTCCTTAATTAGATGTAGAGCAGGGGCGGATTTAGGACTGAAGAAGATCCGGGGCTTAACACACGCGCGCACACACGCGCACACACGTGACACGCACTAGTCAACATCATATATATATGTCTTGTACCACATAATTTTTAATCTGAAGCTACAAATTAAGCATATTCAGGCCAGAGTATTGTTCCTGTTAGTGTTTAGTGTGAGATGATGGTAAATATTCCCTTTCTTTCTCCAACAACTTTACCTGATAGTAAGCTAACTTTAGGCAAACCAGCAGCACAACAAATATTTTCAAATAAGACTCACAAACCTGAGTCAACACCAGTCTCATCAAAGTTGGGGTTCTGTCGTTGTACTTTTTGTCTAAAAAACGTCCTTATGTCCATCTTCACTCATGCGTTTCAGGCAGAGAGTGTAGAAGAAGCCAGCTGCTGAAGGACTTCTTCTTCAGTGGTGGAGGCTCAGGCAGGCTGTATACAAACTACTGCCAGCTGCGCCCTCTCTGTTGGACTTTGGTACTGCATGTTACTTCCGCGATTTAGATCCGGGGCTTATCCTGAAAGATCCGAGGCTTCAGCCCAAGTAGCCGGGCCTAACGCCACCCCTGATGTAGAGTAACTTATTTTACGACTCGCTGCTGAAAAACACTGAAAACTGCACTTAGATGTCCAGCAGGGGGTGAGTCATCAGCTCAAAATTGTAAAAAAAACATTGTATTTTTTTACCATCTTTTAAAACCACTACCAAATATTGTAAAAGAAAAATACTGACTGATTATTCTGTCATCATGTCTATTTTTGTTTACTCACTCTAATTTGAACTAACAGGGATCAATACACACTTCTCTACACAAACACTGACATAACACTCATTCATCCAACTAATTAGTATTGAGTGTTACTTAAACATGATGCTTCTAATCCGGTGGCAGATCAAACCAAGGATGAAGGTGAAAATCACTGTTGCTGTGAAGAAAAGGCATCTGAAATAAGAGCTGGCCTTAAAATATACTGAAATACAAAAAATAGTTTTAAAAGTTCTGTAATTTCTGGTCAACTGCATATTAAATATGTGAAAGCTTATTGATTTGTATCCATCTTTCCACCAAATGACTTTTAGGACTCAGACTTTTAAGTTGTCCTGAGCTCCAATCTGATGAAGTCAGAACTGAAACACACTGTAAAACCCAAATGTTGAAAATAACCAACAATACTGGGTTAGTGAAACTCCATATTAAAAAAATTAAGTTAGTTTAACATTTTCTTGTTTTTTGGAGTACACTGAACTGTTTGTGTATAATTGTGGCAGAATTTAAATGACTTAAAGAACATTTTAACAGGAAAAATAATCATGAAATTATTCAATAAATATGACTGATTTCACTTACTTTTTATGTTTTAACATTACTGTATTTGTGTCAACTTAAAATTGATGTTAAGCCTTTTTCTTCTTTTTAAAATATTAATTTTTCAGTTTTTGTTTAATAGGGCATTATGGAAGTCTGACAGCCAAAACATGTATAGAAATAATAAATGTCTTCTTCATACATTCTCCTGCAATGCCCTGGTCCTGTAGAATGAGCCCTGGCAGTTTTACTGTGATTGCCTGATTTTCTGTAAAATCACAGAAAAAGAGAGATGCTCGGGTCGAGCAGGCTGCTTCATGCGCGTTCACGCTCAGGCATAGCCCGTAGCATTTGCTAACAGTAGCTTTAGCAGCAGAGAGAGAGGCAGTGCCACTTTGTCGCTGTTCCTAACGCCTAGTGATAAACCTAGCTACATTTCTGAGGACCCTTAGCTACTTCCTGTAGAACTTTCTTCTAGATATTTCCTCCAAATTAGCAACAAAATAGCCATTTTCGCTTCAAACCGTTCTTTGGTGTGACGTTGTTTCAGCTGTCATCAAGGATATAAATGTTACAGATACTGTGAATGTTACTAGAGTGTAGCTCACCTTGTAAGATGTGTGACTCCCATGCAGAAGACCTGGGTTTGATTCTGGGTGTGAACATAGTTCATTTAGAGTTTCTTTTTTACATTAATAGTATATTTTTTTACAGTAAGATGCCCAAATTTTTATTTGAGACTCGCCGAACGGCATTGAATTCACAGATAAAAAAGATGTGGGTTCAACTTTCATTTTGGAACAATTTTTCAAGCAAGGGAAGGGAATGATCTGAGCATGCAGGAGGACTGACCCATCATAAACCTTTGTCGGCTGTGCTGAAGAGAAAGGTACAGAACCAAATTATTCATTTAATTAGCTGCGTGTTCTCCTGTTCTCCGGGCCACACAGACACACACACACACACACACACAAACACACACGGGACTGTCTCAGCTGTTATTTTCGTTAAGGAGTGTGCACGTACAGCATGCGCGCCTCGTGCACGAGCCTACTGTTGAAGCTGCCGTTACGGTTTTGGCCTGAGGGGGCAATCACGAGCATAAACATTCAAAACTCCGTAAAGTCCCTTTAAATAAGTTCTGTTCAACACTTTTATAACAAAGGCTTTTTATATTACTACACTGTATACTCAAAGCAGTCAAATGCCTAATATTTTAGATTTTGTGTCACATGCTTTGAGTAGTACAGTCTGTGTATTTGACATTTTTGTACTAGAAACAATGTCCAGAAGCTAAATAATATTGATTTTGTAAATTCATTTTTTAAAGTTCTGGTGATTAAAAAAACTAAAAACCTGATGTCTTGGTAAATGAAAAGGGCTCAGTTAAAATAAATAAAAACTTTGAATGGTGGTGAGTTAAATATTACAAGTTGACTTGATGAGCAATTTTATTCAAAGTGGAATTCAAACGTTCGAGCAGAATTTAATAGGAAATTGAATTTCTGAAAATTTGGGATTTTAATTTTATCAATTGCGAAATTTTTGTGGCAATTGATTGTCTCTGATTTTTGAGTTCAATATCATGTCAGAAGACTAAAAAAAGGTTTGCTAAACTTGAAATCTATTTTACCGATTGCAATGCTAGTCTTTGCTTCTTTCACCCTTCTGTTTTCTCTTTTCCAGATCAGAACTTATTTGTTCCCATTCTCTGTCGCTGAGGAAATCCTGGCAAATCTCCGCATCTTATTACATATTTTCTTGTCACCACCTGAAGGTCATGTTCTCAATCCATCAGTCAACAGAACTCCCAAAATACATCATGCTTTTTCAGTTTATTTAAATCTTTTTCTCTAAAGGCTGATGAAGGAAGGTCACATTTCTGAGTCTTTTGTGCGAGTTTATACAGAAAGATTTGTGTCCCCTCATCTGGCCTCGTTCGTTGGTGCTTGTAGCTTTTTATCTCGTTCAGCTTCATCACTCACATTTTCCTGTTCTGTCAAACTCGTCCCATTGTTAATTCTGTCACCACTCCTGTGGTTCATTGGCCTTCTTTTCTGCTTCTTTTAGCCGATAAGTCTGACCTCTTTTATTTAAAACTCCTTCCTGTTATGTTCTTCTCCAGAGTGATTTTTCTCAACCCCACCTCCTTTTCATCCCCATACTTTTGTGAGGACACGGTGATCTTAGCAGGTTCAGAACAAAGGGAACTGAATTTCCTTACTTCGTGTCGAAACCGCTTCTCTTCTGAAGCCTCAGGCCTTAATCTAGCTCTGAATCCATCCCCAAGATAGTTTCACTGCAATCCAAACCTTTAGGAACGAGATCAAAACGTCCTGCTAGTGGCCTTGACCCATCATGCTCCCTCTACAACTGAAAAGCTTGTTTCTCTGCACATAATGGGATGAAATGTAAATGTGAAAGAAAATAAAGTTCAGTTGTGGCATGACCTGAGGTGAGCCCCTCTCCATATACCTGCTTCTGAGTTGATTTTGCAGGTGGGCGGTGCCAGAGAGCGAGACTGCTGCAGTTAATCAACATCATCCAGGCTGTGTATAAAGGGAGGAGTGAGACACCTTCAACTCGCTGGAATATTACTCACATTTGGTAGCTCATGCCACTACTTGTCTTCAGTAGAAACTCTAGGATCTCCCTTTTGGATTTATGCTATTTTATTTCATTTATTTATTTTTTTACTCGTGTTTTTTGCACCTCTCCCGGCACTCGACTCCACCTAACCTGCCTCTGCCATAACCGATCTGGATTTCGTCTCAGGCCACGTCTCCTCCTACCCTCTTGGACCGACCCGCTGTCCCACCGCTCACCCACCTGGACGACTCTTGTCACCCACGCCAACTTCCTGGATCCATCTCAGGCCCAGTATTCCTCCCTCTTGTTCCCTTCCAGCCCATCCACAACTCTGCTCGAAGCTGCAGCCCCCTTCACGGGCGTCAGGGTATCCTGAGTTCAACCTTATCTGTGGTCCTGTGTATGGTGTCTTGGGGTTTGGTCCCTTTCTCAAATCATGACAAGTTGCCTCTTTTCTGAACCTACTAGGATCTTCATCAGACATCTCAACGACTCAGAGGGCGTTCAAAACTTTATCCTTCCTTGGATGTAAGGAATAGCATGTGGTTAATGCTACAATAGCAAATTTGGAAAAACAAATGAGCTTTAAACATTTTAATGCCTCTTAACAACGTTCTAACATTGTGAAGCTACAAAGTGGATTAGAGATTTTAAAAACGTGTAATCAATCAATCAATACTTTATTAACCCCAGAGGGAAATTAGAGTTTCAGTACACACAATTCAGAGATCAGACATACATGGGCAAGACACATGACAAGAATTGGTGACTGTGGTCATTCGCAACCCTGAGTCGCTCTACCTTAATAGAGATAAGAGAGTTACATGAGGATTGGTTCAGGTGGAGGGAAAAAAAGACACTTCACAGTTACCCTCCCATCAGGAGGGCAGCTTTACTCTACAAAAAAACACCTCAACAGATATGCAACAGACTTCAGACAACACAACATGAGACTCCAATAGGAAGGCGGGGGGTGGGGGGCTGGGATCCTGTTTCCCCCAGCGAGAGCAGCCTTCTACGGTGCTCATCTGCTGTACAGTCACAGGTGGGAGGGAGATCTTGGGAGAAGCAAAGAGCACATTGACTCCTGCAGATTGATGACCTCGCCAGGCTGAAGTCCACCAATCCGAAGGCAGGGGGGGTAGGTCGGGTTTTCACAGCATCTGTCTATATTCCTTCGAGGGGGTTTGTTGTTTGCCGCTCAAGGCTACCAGGGCGTCAGATTCAGATAACAAGAGTTTGTTTGGGTCAGGCTGAGATAATTTTCCTCTCTGCCTTCAGTCTTTAAACCGATCTTTCCAGTCCTTCAGTGAAGCCAATTTCGGGTTTTTAAGCTTGTCCATACCATCCAGTGACTCTCTCAGAGATGACATCCATTTTGCGCACTAATACCGGTATCGCAGCTAGAACATTGTCTAGCTTACGATTCACCTCGAGTAACGTCCCATTCTGAGAAGTCTCCACACAGACGGTGCTTTCCGTGGGTGCGGGTCGCCCTCCAATCGCTCCCGTCTTCCCAAATTTCCAGAAAACCAGATATCCTCTCACTCCAATCAGGAGAAATCCAGTGATCATCAGGCCGAATATCCACACATCTTCGATGTCCTCAATGGACAGCTGGCTCAGGCATATGATCTTCCACTCCTTCCAGGAATCCAGCATATATCCCACCGGGTGTGTCCCCTGTGGACATGTGGGAGCCCCCTGCTCCGTTCTCATTGTTGAAAAAATCATATCAATCGCATTGAATGACCAGTTTATCAAATCCATGGTTAGTAAAAATAGAGTTTTTCAGAAGAAATGCAGAGAAGCGCTCAGTGGGAAGACAGGACAAAGAGCCTTGGGAAAACAAGATAAGGGAGCGAAAGAGAGAAGCGTCTGTACTCCTCGAGTGCCAGGAAGAAAATGGTTATGTTGCAGTTGTCTAAAAACCGCAGTAAACAACACTGCTCAGACCGAAAACAACTATTAGACCATCCGGTTGTTTGTCTTGCCGAACCGCCCCACTTCCCTGGGTCCTTCATTCATTACACACACTCATATATAGCAACAGAGCACCACTGGTGTGAGAGGTTCTTGGATCAATAACATCAGAGAAGGAGTAACAGCCGGCTGCTATCACCTCAGCTTTAGGACAAACTACCAAAATACCAAAAATGAAAACGCCATTAGAAGTCACAAACAACAAAAGATGTGGACCTAGAAAACAACCACGGGTAACTGGCGCTCTCTCAGTTCCTCTGTAAATGTGGGTTCCAGTGCAGCATCTCAGCTCAGAGAAGAGAACCGAGGGGAGGGGAGAGTCTGACGGTGTTTGTGTTCAAAACGTAGCTCGTTCTGTAGACCCAATAAAGCAGCTTTAACAATAAAATTGAGAAACTTGACGTTTACGGAGATTTTGAATACTAATCACCCTTTCTTTGTTTATATTATGGTTAACAAGCAGCAGAAGCCCATGACTGGGACAACAATCTGAAAGATTGAAATTTATTTCAGGCTCCAAAATTCTCAAAATCCACTCATTATCTAATAGCTTTTCTTTGGTAGAGTCACGGGGACTTGGTGTCTAACCTCAGCAGTCATGAAACGGGAAACCAGTCACGCACTCTTGGGGTTGTCAATTAAGCCGCCATGCATGGATTTTAGTTCACAGAAAGAATGTATCCAGAAAAAACCCATGCATGCATGTGGAGAACATGCTAAAAGGCTGCAGGATTCGAACCCGCGGTTTTCTTGCAGAGGCACCAGTGCTACCAGCATCCCTGTCTCAAAATTAGTCAATTAAAAGCAAATGAAAGCAGAAACAAAAACAATGATTATAACTTTTATTTTACTTATACTTGCAAGCACAAATTTAGAACAGAGGTTAACTCTATGCAAGTACCTTTGTTAAACAGTTAAATTGGTTTAATGGTCAACGGTGCTAAGGACTTTGATATCTGGAAGGTGCAATTCAATTGTATTTTTATATTTATTTATATTTTTTATTATTATATAACATTTTCTGACGTTCTGTAACTTCTGTCGGTGTTGTGCTGCTTTTTTTGGAAACCGAATTTCCCGAAGGAACTCACCCGAGGGATTAATAAAGTTCTATCTTATCTTATCTTATCTTAACTATAAACTTTAGCTGAGCCACACATGGTAAGTGCGTGTGAGAATCTATAGCTTGAGCCAGCAAACATTAGTTTCATGCACCCTCATTCAACCATTGCATCAGCGGCAATGAGCAACTGCAGGATCGGTAGACTAAGAGACAAAGGAACGCCGTCAGCATCTTCAACTGGAAAGTTCCTGAAAGCGTTGCTAACTTTAAAATTTATGGAAACGTCTGCGCTTGGAAGCCGGAGGAAGCAGCCCTCATGACCATCGTATTTACCATCAACCTCTAAAACATTATTCGCACGCAATAACAGTTAGACAGAAATGGTTTCGTAGTTGACAGGAGGAGGTAACCCGATACTTCTTTATTCCGTAGGTGGCGCAGAGTCGTTGGAGCATAGCCGCGTCTGTCTGCAGGTGATTGTGCCTTTCTTGTGATGTACAGCCTTTTGCCACCATCGATCATGCAGCAGCTGCAGCACGGACGTGAGTGTGAACAAACTCGTTCATCAACTCAGTAAGGAAAGATTCTTAATGCCTCCAGTGAAGGTTGTCCACAGGTACAGGGTCTCTGTTTTAAATATCACTCAACGGTACTCTGACAACAACACCAGGCTCTCAGCAAGCAGAACAGGACTCGGGAGGGGAGAAAAAGGCAAACAGGTTCTGCTTCAGCAACACTGAGGTAATGGTAATGACAGAGAGTGCCTCCAATTACCATAGGTTACAATGACTGGGCGTTAGTGAGAGCCATGGGCAGCCTCCTGAGACTGAAGAAAAGAAGACAAAGGAATGTGATGAGGGTAACTGGACATTTAAGGCATCTGATCTCAGTCCTTTCAACCTCCCACCACCAAGCACTCAGGGCGATGCCGATCCTCATTTTAATGAAGCAACCGCTCACAAGTGAGGATCAGCCAGAGAGCAAATAAAGATGGGCTAAAGTCAATGAGTACGTTTACATGCAGCCAATATCCGGGTTATGATCGGGTTAAGGTCGGTATTCGGGTTTCTGAGTTGATCAGAATAACCCGTTTACAAGCATAAATAGAAAGAGTTACCTCTAACTTGCATAACCCGATTTAAATGCGGACGTTGGGGTAGCGTCAGGACGTGTGGACTACGTCCAGACGCAAAATGCGTCATTTCCGGTTCTTCTTGTTCCGGTATCCGTGAAAACAACAACATGTTTCCCAGTTCGGAAGAGATAGCGACCACGTTTGTTTGCGCTTTAGTTTCCTCGTCACTCCAAAAGTGTGGTGCTGTGCCGCGACTCGCCATGTTGCTCCCAACTTGTTGTTTACTTCCGGTGTTCTGGCGCATACAAGACGTCTCGCTACTCAAAAGACCAAGATTCCTTGCGAACAGAGCATGCGCAGAACACACGCTTTGATGGGGATATCCCGATATGCGTTTACACGACCAAACATTCGGGTTTGAAAAGGGTTACCCCAGGTGTAGTACCCGGGTTTTTAAAAACCCGGTTATGAGCATATCCGGGTTTTTGGCGGTGTTTACATGGCCCTGCCGAACCGGGTTATTGTGAATATTCGGGTTTTAAAAGGGTTACTGGCTGCATGTAAACACACTCAATATTGATCTGAAAAGAGATTTACATTATTCCTCCTGACAGAGAAAAGGGCTCTGCTGGAGCAGACTTAATAGATATTAAGATAATTAATTAATCTCTGCTCATCTGTGACATGTAAGAGGCACTTGGTGATATTTGGAGTGATAGATCTAAATGATATTGGGAAGTTTTACTTCAGTTTCCAAACATCAGACACAAAAAGTGCAGATATTACTGTCTGAAGGTAAGTTTAATATCAGTGCGTGCACACTGAGCTTTGTTCCTGCCAGCTGCTAAAATTCTGGGAACATGTGTGTCAAACACAACAAGCTAAATTAAAACTGTGCATGTTCTGTCAACTGAAGACACATCCAGTGCCTGAGGGTGCTGAGCTAAATGTGTAAAACCAATAAGAGGAATACTTCAGAGTAATGTTCACCTGTGGTAATATTTACAATAAGAAAGGAAAAATAATGTTTTAACAGTTGCTGTGCAGAGAAGATAAAGGTTGTCTGTAATTCTCGTGGCACACCGTAAATTAATATCACCCGTCTGCATCTACAAATCACATTACCGCCTGCAGTTGGTATTTCTGATGCCGATGTGAAGTTGCTGAAGTTTTGCCTGAAAGGTTTGCAGGAATGAAACCAACAGGCTCTGTGGGGGATGTGTTTTACAACTTTTCTAAGTTTCTAAGATGGGTAATAACTCCAGTGCTCAAGGGCTACCGTCCTGCAAACGTCAGCTGTTTCCTTTCTCCAACACAGCTGATTTAGATGACTGAGTAATTAAAAGGCTGCAGGAGGTAATTAAATGATTTGATTCAGGTGTGCTGGAGTCACAAACATCTGCAGGATGGAAGCCCTCGACCACCGAACGTAGAGCAGGATTAGCGCTTTCATCAAACATCTGCTGTATTAAAGTGACCTCTGCCCTCTTGTGGAAAATTTAATTATGGCAAGTGATAAGTGCCATTGTAATCACTGTTGTAAAATAAAGTATATTCAATAACAGCATTTATTTATTCAAATAAGCCTATTATTTAAAAAAAAAAGTTTACTTACTTACTTACTGAACAAGAGGAGGCGCTGGAGGAGAGGAGAGAAGTCAACCAGGCCCGGTCAGAGCAGACCCCGAGACAGAGACCATCCACCGGCCTCTGCTACCGCTGTGGGGAACTGGGACATCTAGCCAGAGACTGCCCAGCCCCAAGTCCTCGGCCCAGGTCCGGGCTGCGGAGGCCGCAAGCTGCAGGAAACGCCAGCGAGGTGGGACAGTAAAGCCTGGTTCATGCTTCTCCGTCAGCTCCGCATGGGACAGACACGCACGGATTGACGGAAGCATTTTGCTCTTTTACTTCTCCGTCTCCTGGAGAGTGTTGCAAAGCAATTGCCCGGCAGGACCACAGAGGGCGTAGCGCTGTTCTGTGGTATCATGTCATGTATCGGTCCAAGATAGTGTGTTTATATTGTGTTTTCTTGTATATAAGAGACTTTTTAACACGGACATATTTGTCTCTCATTCTCCCACCTCTTCATGCGCTCCCCACCTCTAAACCCACGTTTCCTGTCATTTCCGTCCACAAATAAAACGCTTGCTGCGCATCTTTTCACTCCTCCAGTCACGGGAGGATGAAACGTTCATATTTTTAGAGTTTTTTCGCGAGGTATTCTTCAAGCTTCTCCGTGTCTGCCGCTATTTAAACTCGGCTCTCTTTGCAGTGGCGGCGCTGTAAACAACAGCGGCGTCCTGACCAATCACAAGCTTGCGTAATCCGTTTCGTTCGACGGATGTTTAAAAAAGTGGGCTCGACTCCGTACGTACTTGCGTGCCTGCCGGATCCCTACGCAAGGACGGATAATGGCGTTGCGTGTCTCCGCACTGACGCAGACGGAGAAGCATAAATCAGGCTTAAAGGGGACTCTCACCTCGCGCAACGTTGCCCCTTGGAGTTAACCTGCCATCCGTCGGCCGCTGCGGGCCGCTTCATGGGCTGTATTTGGACTGTGTTGTCGGAGGACAACGATGCCGAGCCTTGGTGGATACGGGGCCCACCATCTGTCTGGTCCAAAAGGGATTCCTGCCAAAGACTGAGGGTTCCCTCCCAGTAGGCTGGAGACCCACCGAAACCGCACTGCTGACCGTGACTGGTGAAAAAACCACAATGACGGGAAAGGGACTGTTATCGGTGGTGGTCGGAACTCATCGAGCTGAGCAGGAGTTCTGGATCGCTGCCATTCAAGATGATTGCATCATCGGGCTGGATATATTAACGCGCTGGGGCGCATGTGTTGATGTCCGAGGAACTGCTTTGTGCCTAGATGCCGAGAGGATTCCTCTCCAGGAGGGGAGGGACCCTCATGAGAAGCGACGAGGAGCCAGAGTCGCCCAGTCACTCGAAGACGACTGCGGAAGCCTGGAGGTTGGCCAGAAGCCAGTTCCTGCTACTGTGGCCCCGTCACCTGAGGCCATGCTTGCTATGGAGGCGTTGGAACAATGCAGCGGGGAACACCTCAGCATGGAGCAATGAGAGCAGTTGGGCCAGTTACTGAGAGAGTTTGGGGACATCTTTGCTGCTCAAGAAGAGGATTGCACCCAGACTAGCTTGCTCCAACACTGCATCGACACAGGAGACAGCGGTCCTGTATGGCTCCGCCCTCATCGCCTGCCATTAGCCAAACGCCGAGCAGCAGAAGAATTAATCAGAGACATGGCAGCTAACGGGGTCATTGAGCCATCAGAGAGCCCCTGGAATTTTCTACCTCTAAACATGGGACTAGCGCCACTCTATGACCAAAACAAGTATTGCAACCAGAAAACTATATAACGGTACCCATTTTTTACCGATTATATATATATAATCTGCCTTAATAATCGACGATAAAATTCTTTAAAAATTGGCATCAGCCTAAAAAAAAAAACCCATATCGACCAGCCTCTAGTCCAGTGCTAACATATTATTGCTGTGAAAGATTGAACATAGCATGATATAAAACCTTTAAAACTAATCTCTTGTGACAGGTAAGATATGATCACATTTCTGCACAATCCCAATTACAAAACTCTGAATTAACACTTTATGTTTCGCCTCTATTTGTGTTTTCACTTGCAGAAAAATTCTGTCTAAACAAACTCTAGTGGACCAAAAACTAAACTATACTCCAACACTCACTACGGGTCCTTCTTATCTCACAATATTAGAAATATTTGAAGATAAACACAAACATTGAGCGGTCATTCACAAATATCAACAAAACTTGACTTTCAAAGCAGTTATAGCTATAACAAAGACAAATAAATGTCCCCATGGGATTAACATAAGACACCAGCCTTTCTGGCAGGCTGCCCATTTTAATTACCTGAAAAAAAAATCACCTTATTTTTTTTTATCTTAGCTTTAACAGAGCCAGTGTCTACGATTCGTCTTTAGCTGTCATTCTGGCAATTTTGCCTGAATCCTCAAATAGAACAAATGATTGTTGTCTCAGGAAGCTCCCGAGGGAGAAATGATGCATTTTGCGTACAGGGGGAGGAAAAAAAGGCCAGTCCAACTAATGTCATTCAATGAGTCATCTAAAATACTGCCATGGTATGCGTAAAATTTTGCCTCCCAAACGCGTGTGCTGATGTAAACTAATTATTTTTGGCCTTTAAACAAAACAGTTTGTTTGAAATTATGCACTTGAAAGAAAAAATAGGCCAAAAAAACAGGAAAAATAAGAAAACATGCACATCGTTTATATCAACTTCGATCTCTGTTTCTATTTGCTTTCATCTCTTTGCAGAAATCAACTCTATTTGATCTTCTTTCATATCTATCAACGGTTTTATGATTAACTTCCTTGATAAGTGTGGAAAAACAGCTTGTGACTAGTGGTAATGTTCTGTTTATTCAAAACCAAGACGTTCCCTTCATTTCCCCTTTATGAAGATGCCCTACTCTAATGATTTAAAAGTATGAAAAAGCATGTCTTAAAAGTTCTGGAGAAAGGCGTTGCAGATTTGCAACGTTAAAACCTACCTACCTGGTTACTCCACATATGTATTTCATGAGCATTTTTAAACTCAGAAGTACCCCTGAAGGACTTAGTTGTTCGTCCTTTTATTAAAACTCATTTTGAGCCTGAGAGGGTTAGGAGTCTGTTTAACCAAGTTTGAGCACTGGTCCTTTTTATGAACTGCATACGAGATAAAAACTGAATATAGGCAAATAAAAATGGCAAATTGTGTGCAAAATCACTTTTACCGTTAAGAAAAGCACTAAGTTAAACATCATTTTACAGCTGTTTAAAGCTGTAGTGTGTAGCGCGATGTCCATGATGTTCGTAGCGTGACATCATCAAAGGGAGGAAGAGGAGACTGTAATATTTGAATAGCTATATCTCCCTCCCCCTGCTCATTTTTCCCTTGTGGAAGGAGCTGAATGCCACTCCTCCAACCATCCATGGGCATATAATTAGCCTTGCGGAGCTAACAGACAAGTAATGTTTTTGTTATGTTCCTGCTCAGATACACCCAATTTTAACTGATGAATCATCAGATTTTTCTAATTGAATCTTCAGTATTCTAGCAGAAAAACGTTAGCCTTGAAATTTAGACAAACCATGGCAGTAGTGAAAGATTTTGCTCTGCAGGTCAGTTTAGCCGAGCTCCATTGTAGCTTCAGCAAGTCTACCACCGGCCCAAGCAGTTTTGTATCTGGCCAGTCACAGCGCTCTGTGTTTATTGTTGAATAACTTTTTTACACGTATGTCTGTGTGTGCGTGTGTTTGTGTGCGTGTGTGTGTGTGTGTGTGTGTGTGTGTGTGTGTGTGTGTGTGTGCGTGCGTGTGCGTGCGTGTGTGTGTGTGTGTGTGTGTGTGTGTGTGTGCGTGTGTGTGCATGTGCGTGCGTGTATGTGTGTGTGTGTGTGTGTGTGTGCGTGCGTGTGTGTGTGTGTGTGTGTGTTACTGTTAATGCTTTTAAACTTTTATGGGAATTTGGGGTCATTTTAATTCTGTAAAGCACTTTGAGTCGTACTTTGCTTGAAAAGCGCTTTATAAATAAAATTGGATTGATTGATTGATTGATTAATTGATTGACTGATTAATGCTTGAACTGTGAGAAAAACAAAGATGCCATTGGCTCACAAATGTTGCTCGTTTCAAACGGCTTTGGCATCAACTTTGGACTATTTACACCAGGGGTGCCCAATCCTGGTCCTAGAGGGCCGGTATCCAGCAGGTTTTAGTTTTAACCCTGCTTCAAGCGCACCTGATTTCAATCGGTAGGTGATTAGCAGACTTCTGCAGAGCCTAGTGAGCTGCTGCACAGGTGATTCAACCACTGAATTAAGTGTGTTGGAGCAGAGAAACCACCAAAACGTGCTGGTAACCGACCCTCCAGGACCAGGATTGGGATTGGACACCCTTGATTTAGACGTTTGTTTGAGTCAAGAGCAGTTAGAGGTACCTAAAGAGACAATGTGTAGTTTATTCAATATTCTCTGGAAATATCCATCAAAATATTATTGAAAATTAATTGAATGATGCCCAGTTGTTGAAAATATTGGCAGGCTTTGTAACATGCAAGCATAAAAATCAGGTCTAATACACAGGGGTGGGTCTAAGTCTCTGGGCGACGCCATATTAGACACAATGTTTCCTTCTAGGCAAATTTGAAACAAACAGTTACAACATTTTTGTCATTCATAAACTTTGTTTCACACTTTTACCTCTTTGCTCTTTTCCAGTGATGAAAGGGAGTCTGATTACTGGAGGTTGAATGATCTGACAAAAAACTCATGGCACTCCAAGGGATTTTTGTCCCTAATGGCCATTTGTTGGTAAGGTCTTCTTCGAACACAAAAATATGCTTGCTTGCAATGATTTAGTTATGTACCGTCCTCTATTGCCAGGGAAAATGCACACCGCCACTTTAAGTCATTAATTATGTAATTAGTTGTTGTTTTTTTTTGCGGCATGGCGGGCTGCCCCATTGACTTATATCCATAGAGGTGTTTACGTCACATTGCTCGTTGCTCAAATTGGTGCTAGCACTGACTAATTGTGTGCAGAGACAGTTTGAAAGGCAACTGTAGATTGCACCCCCATGAGTGAGCTGTTTCATGGGTTTGTGCAGACTATATATTTACTTATACATCTGGTACTCACAACGCTAGCACACCCCTGCTCGCACTACAACAAGCTAAAATAATAGTCCGTTGCTAGTCCCATGTAGCATAAGGTGGGACGCTACGCTAATCACTTAGCTCACAAAGATCAAGCCCTCTTCAATCTTAAGAACTTTTAAAAGTTTATTTAAACATTTTAAACAGTGTACCCCAGCTTCAAGTCTCAGTTTCGCTCATCACCGATGGGCTTTCTTTGTATAACTGATGTGGTTTGGGAGGAAACACTGAGCTTTGAAGATTATCATTATTTGAATACATTTATCCATGCTTTCGTTCTTTTTTAAACACAGAAACAGTTTTGTTTACCTGTGTGTAGCTACGGTTTCGCCGACAGCTGCCGGCTTCTTCAGGCTGACGCTGATGGTGGCGTCACTTCCTTCTCCGTTTATCTGCGGGCAGCAGAGGACGTTGTCGCCCTCTACTGCCCGCTCTCCCCTCTCCGACGATGCAGTCCCATGCGTGGTCCAGCGTGTAAACTCCGTCGTCCCGTCCCTGTTCATGGTCCCACATCCACGTCTCCTTATCTCTATTGCTTCCTTGATCCATCTTTTGTATTTTTGTTGTTCAGTGGTTATGATCCGTGTGTTGTCCCAGTCCATTATATGGTTTTCTCTTAAGCAATGATCTGTTACGGCTGACTTTTTAATTGTACTTTCTGCTTCTTCTTTTGCTGCTCTTGTGTGTTTACGATTTGCCTCTTTCTCGCACTCCTTTCTGTGTTCTATTGTCCGTGTATTGAGTTGGCGTCCGGTTTCTCCTATGTATGTTTTATTGCATATTTTGCATGGGATTTCGTAGATGACTCCACATTTTTGTCCAGCTGATATTTTGTCTTTTGGGTGTACTAGTCTGTTTCTAACTGTTGTGTATGGTTTTGTTGGTGTGTTTATGTTGTAGGAAGCAATAGAGATAAGGAGACGTGGATGTGGGACCATGAACAGGGACGACGGAGTTTACACGCTGGACCACGCATGGGACTGCATCGTCGGAGAGGGGAGAGCGGGCAGTAGAGGGCGACAACGTCCTCTGCTGCCTGCAGATAAACGGAGAAGGAAGTGACGCGCCACCATCAGCGTCAGCCTGAAGAAGCCGGCAGCTGTCGGCGAAACCGTAGCTACAAACAGGTAAACAAAACTGTTTCTGTGTTTAAAAAAGAACGAAAGCATGGATTTACAAAGACACAGCAAGAACACACCTAAGAGGTTGAATACATTTGTTGTGCAGAGACATCCACAGTTTCCAGTGTCAAATGTATTGTTCCATCCACCTACCAATCACTACAGCTTCCTGCTGTAGCCCACATGCTGAGCAAATTTGACCATAACAGCATATTAGACATTCAGGATTTGAGTTTATTTGCGTCCACTGAGTGGGTGTGAACACATTTGAGCTCTGGTTCCTGGAGGTATATTTAATATAAAGCATGACATACTCATATTTCTACTCCAGTGAAGCATGATGATGGAAAATTTCACTTCCTGTTCAAGCCCACTACCTCAAACGCCACACGGTTTAATGTAAATATAGATTTTTGCGCTAGAGTTTGATGGTCTTCACACACGGAGAGAAAAAAACCAAACATAATGTCCATGCCTTCATTTTCTATTCTGAAAATAAGAGAGGCTTTTAGTTTGAATGTGATGTGTTCTGAGCAATATTTTATTCTGCGGGTCTTCTATGTATTCACAAGTCACAAATAAACCAAGCTAAGAAGAATTTTTGAGCTTTAATTTTGCTCTGTTCTCACCTACAGAATCCAAAACCTGCTTTACCTGTCATGATTAATTTTGATTAGATTTTTTTTTGGTATTTAAATGAAACAGAATAAAAATTTGTGATGTAATATTCCACAGTTTTAGAGTAATATGTATTTTTGAGACATTGCTGAAAAGGTTTCCAGAATTTTCTTTACACTTTTGAACAGCCATTAATTCATTTCTTTCCTAGCTTGGTGCTATTTATCTTCACATGGAGCTGAAACGCTTCCCTCTATAAAGACTATTTTTGTCTCTAGAGAATATCAGTAATATAATGTCAAAATAATAAAATCTTGTAGATCTGTTTAAACAAACTCGTGTTTGAAGACCAGTGATAACTTTGGTGTGACCTTTGAGTTTGAGTGTGTCGCTGGCATGTTTTCCCTGAAGAAGTAAAATGTAATTACTTCTAGCTGTTAATACAAGTTGTTTAGCTCCAAATAACACATTTTCTTAAATAATTATCTCAATAGCCCTGCGATTGACTGGCTCTCTGTCCAGGATGTACCCCGCCTGATTGCTCATTGACTGCTGGAGATAGCCCCCACCCGCCCCCCCACCCTACGTGGACAAAGCGGGTTCAGAAAATGGATGGATGGATAATTAGTCTCAGATCTTAAAAACACCCAAACAAACAGTTTGACAGGTAGAAAATAATCATTTTGTACCAAAAAGGTGGTTTAAAAAGAACACCTGACATATTGTCAATAAATCAAATGTATCTGTCAGGACTTTTCTGTTTTCTTTAGTTTTCTTTTTTCATGTTTTACTGACATGTCTTTCTGGGTGTTTTTCTTTGCAGAATGTTTTTAGATCTATAATTGTGTGTTTCACTTGTCCAGCTTCCTTTAGTGCTGTCATGTACATCTCTACCACCTCTATAAACACTCCAAATGAGAAAAACCCATCCACCTGTTTTCTGTCAGTGTTTGGTTTTAGAAATGCATATAACAGCAGTACCGGGACCAGAGTGAATAGGGTGTGTATGGGGAGCATGAGTGGGTGTCCGGCGTGTATTTTTGTAAGTCTTAGGTTTTATGTGTATGTGTGAGCATGAGGGAGGGAGTGTGTGACTGTGTCTGTGTATGACTGTATATGTCAGGACTCCTCCCTTCTCCTGGGACTTCTTTTGATGATATAGATCTTCGTCTCCCCTCCCCCTGCCACACCTGGTGTGGGGTGTGGTGCCTTGGTCTGCCTGAGTGTTCGTGGCTCCCGGGTCAGGGGGTTAAGATTTTTGGCATCGGCCTGATCAATCCCGGTGGCTGCCTAGTGGGATCTGGGTCCCTGGGCAGTGCTGGGTCCCCGGCGGGGGTGGTCGCCCCTGAGTCCCGGGTCGCTGAGTTCCAGGCTCGGCCGGCTAGGGGGTGGGATGCTGCGGGCGGGCCTGTGGGCTTGCCGCTGATATCTCCTGGGACTCTGCCGGCTGCTGGTTGTGGCCCCCCAGGGTAATCCTCTGCGCCTCTCGAGCGGGGCAGGGGCCTTTCTGGTCACAGTCTCCCTGGGGTCCCTGTGCTCTGGGGCAGCTCCTGGATCTCTGGGACTTGGAGCTCCCTCCATCTTCTACACATCTTTGGGGGCAGATCTGTGGCCCCTCACACTCTTTATTGGACGCTCCTATAGAGAAACCTTACATGTACAAGCTCGTGTACACACACAGGTGCTCACATGGTGCTCTCATAAGTATGGACTTGGGCATTTTCAGCACATGTCTTAAGGCTGTGGCTGGCACTAATCGCACTGTGATTTATTATCATGTGATTGTTCAGTAAAACACTGTTGATTTTATATTTCTTCATCAAGTTGACACAGTGATAGCTTGTATTGTTGTGCATCCCTTTACTGCAGGTCTAGAAGCAGACTCTTGTTCATCATTAGGCTCCCTATAAGCTCCTTAGCTTATAGGGAGCCTAAGTCACGCCCATCTACTTCTGGACCATGGGTCCCCCGAAGAACGAAAAAATGAATACAAGTCAATGGGGTTAAAAACGTTATTTTCTAATTCTGCTTGTTATGTGCCATGGATTTCACATATGATGTCCGTGAATTTTAAAGAAGCATTTTGATACCAAGGAAGCACTTATTTTTGAACAGGGGAAATGCTATTTTAGGTTTTGTGTGAAAACACAACCAGAACTAAAAATGCGCTTCATGAAAGTGACGTCATCGAACCAGACAGAGGGAAAATGGTTTTAAGTTTTGCGAACTTCAAACCCTTCCTTCAGGAGGAAAAAAAACACGATAAATCTGGCCATGTGGTGAGTAGCAGCTACGCTAGGGGAGAGGAGATTTTTTGGTGACATCATATATGCGACAGGCCGATGTCTGGTTTGAAGTTGTGCTAGGGCTGGGCAATATATAAAAATATTTAAAATATCGATATAATTTTTAAACAAGATACAAGATGACTTGATATCTTCATATCGATATAACTGGTCAAACTGCTATGCTAGCAATTAGCCGCTATGCTAGCAACATGTTTCTCCGTCGCTAAGCGGTTATTCTCACAAGTTTGCTCAATCTGAGAGTAAATGTGCTGCTCTAAACTTTGCATTTGGCGTTCTGGTTTGTAATTATTTGGGGACGTTCAACGCCAGCGGAGTTGTGTTGATCGATCCTGCATGTGCGGAGAGATGAGCCAAACCCCTCCTCCCTCTCCTGTTTAATGAGGAAACATCTACGGATAGCCGGAGTGGCCAAATTACCTCAAACATATTTTAAGGGTTTGAATAGTAAACTATAGGGTTGACGTTTTATTTTGAAGTCGAGCTCAACGGGTAAGAAATGTTGTTCCTGTTCCATTTTTTTTTCTGCTCTGGTTTGCTATGCTAGTAAATACTCTGGGGTTTTTTTTCTGTTGAAAAAGTTAAGAGTTTGTAATGTGTGGGTTACAGAGATAGTAGCCCGGAAATAATACTCATAAAAGAGCAGCCAGAGAATCTGAGTCATTACACTATAATCGCTGGTGTGAGCCAATACTGTTAGATTCCAGCCATGTTTGCCCCTAATAACTAATAACTCCACCGTGCATGACCCATGTGATCTTCAGTAGATGCAATCACATCATCATTTAGCTTAACACGATAGATTTTTTTTCTGGACAAAAAATATACGATATGGGCCATCTCTAGATGAAATTTAAGAAATTTTACATTAATTAAAAATATATAATTTAAAAGTGCCTGTGGGACATTTGATACACCTCTAGCTCTCAACTGTGTGTGTGTGTGTGTGTGTGTGTGTGTGTTAGCAAACATTTGTACCAGTGTTTCTAAAGCTAAGACTGATAGAGAATAGGCACTGCCAGAATCAATAATTGTATTTGCATTTAATCTACTGATTTATTTATATAATTCCTCAAGACAGCTTAGTAAAAGTTACTTAGTTACATTTTTGTCAGCGTAAAGATGGTTACATCAGTGCAAAACCACAACACCAGTTCACAACACGCCCGTGTGTGCACGCACACACATGGACACACACAGTTTGATGGAGGGATTTCTGTCAGTGAGAACAGGACGTGCACAATGATTGGACGAGGTTTTTCTAGGCTTGTATGTTTCACTTGCGATTAAAATTACTCTTTATTTTGAAAAGATGCTAGCAGTATGTGAGGTATCTCATTGTTCTCATGACAAAACTCTAACATGAGACTGTGCTCTAACCGGTCACATAACAAGCTAAATGAAAGTCAAACATTTCAGATGGACCGTATGACAGCTGCTAACATTTACCCTACTTTACCTCTACATTACAGTTCCTTTATCCATGTGGGTTCACTCTCTCATTTAACCCTCTCATTTAACCCTTCACCACTGAAATCAGTTTGTTCATTCCAATCCTCCTAAATAATCCTCCAATCCTCCAACTGGAATCCTTAAGGGTCCCATAACGTCCATCCTGTCAGAACAGGCCTTGGGAGCCCAGGTGTTACTAGAACTAACGGTGTCTCCTCACCAGCGTGAGCCTCCAAACTCTGAAGGTTGGTCTCCAAACATGAACTTTAAATACATGCATGTATCACCTCTTGTAACACTTTAGCATGTTCTATCATGATAAGTTACACCTCCCAGACCAAAGATACGTCCAATATAAGATAAAACATTATCATAAACACTGCAGAGATGTCATTCTTTATGAAATAGAAGTTATTTTCCTGAGCCGTTACTTCAGCCAAGAAATAAGATGCATGGATTTGATAAAACCACGCTGTCTCATGCAGTCCTATATGTGTAACAGACACACACACACACACACACACACACACACACACACACACACACACACACACACACACACACACACACACACGTCATGACTAATTTAACTACACTGAACTGCTTTTGTAATACTTTAATCTCTTATTCTGGAGTAAAATAAAGAAACAAGCTAAATCATCACATATCTGTGGCATCAAGAAGCATCTTCTGAGTTCAAACACAGGGATGGAGCACAATGTTTACACCTGAACAGTATCAGGATGTTTTAACTCACAGAGGCCTGCAGGTCTTCTGTTTTATGAGCAGAGCGCTGATAATCTGCTTGTTATGAGCGCTAAACGTTATTTTGCCGCAGCCGTGCGGAGCGGTAGGGAAACACATTTCAAACACGGAACCGAGTTTGGTTACCGAACCGAGTGGAATTGTGATGACGTCACACCGGTGCGCAAAGGTGCGGGTTCCAACCCACAGGAGAGGAGGGAGAGAGGAGGTAAACAGCGAGTGGATCACAGGGACTGAACTGATGTTTTGAGCAGAAGTGTACACCCACACCCCCCACGGTTTAGACGCGGCGCTCATGCTGGTGTCTCTCTCTGTTCCGACGCTGCTACACGCAATATTTTTAATACATTAAGCTTATAATTTGTTTTTACTCAGTAATGGATATGATTTAAAATGTAGCGGATTACAATTCTTTTTTTAAAACTACTCGAGTAAAAGTAAAAGTACAGCTTTTAAAAATGACTTAAAAAGTATAAATATACAAAAAAGCTACTCAATTACAGTAAAGTGAGTAAATATAATTTGTTGCTTTCCACCTCTGTTAACTTGTAAATATTTTACAGGGGGAAAATATAAATATATATTATATATCGTAATTCAGCAAAAAGATATCAAGATATACGTTTTGGTATATCGCTCAGACGTAAGTTGTGATAATCATAAACTTTTACAAGCTGATAAATCTCAAGGTATGTGACTGGCGTGGTCGAAACACCCATCATTAGTTTTCATTTAAATCACAGTACAATATATGTGAGATCCAGGGTCTATGGCAAAGCGGATTAGAAAATAACTCTTTCAGCCCCATTGACTTGCATTCATTTTCTCGTTCTTCCGGGAGGAGACTCGGGCTCCCTATAGCAGCCTGAGCTATGTGGGTGGGCGTGGCCAGTTCTAACTTGTTTTCTTAAAATGACAGAGCCCTAAAACAACTCATTCTGGAAGGTACTGAAAATGCCAAGAATAAAACTGCTGAAATCACTTTATGTTACAGGTAAAAGACTTAAATTATTTGAGTAGAATTACTATAACTCGTGAAAAAGCTCAGATATTACTTAATACCACTTGAAATTACAAAGTCACCCTTTAAAGTGATATTTAAAGGAATGAGGGGTGGCTCGAGACTTTTGCACACAAGATAAAAATAAGCACGGCAAGTCTGTAGACCAAAGTCTTATTCTCCTCATAGGCTTAGTTTGTGATTGTTCTTTAAATCCTCTAAAGCTGAAATGACCTCCTGCTGGCCAAGAAAGACCACCTGCTGTTTAACCTTTTATTGTGAATGAGAGTTATACAAGTAGCAAAGGAGAATGTTAATGTAGGGGATTAGGAGCAACTAAGCAAACAGAGTCTTTGTCAATAAAAAGAGAGAGAGGAAGGGTTTCATCATTGAGAGTTACATAATGGGGGTCGAGCAGTTGTTTGTCTTCAGGGAGAAAAGAGTAAGTAAAGATAATTCAATTTGCTTTAATTAGCAAAAAGATCTTTAGGTTGGTTTTAAATTGGAGCAGATTGTTGACAAAAGTTAGAACAAGGGCAAAAATCACTCACATTTTTAATCACTCGAGCAAAATAACGCCATTAACACCCACCTTTTTTTTTGTTTATGACTCTGTTATAACAGAATCGAGAGCTGCAGCTGCCAAGCTGTTCATTGTTGTGTATTTCATAGCTTGTGACAACTTTCATCAAAGCACTCATGCTTTTAATGAATTCACTTCTGAGATTGCCTCCCCTCTCATCTCAGCCCTGCTCTTCTTCCTCAGCTTGAATCTTACCCCACAATCACACATGATTGTCAATGATCTCCCCACTAACAACTTCCTTTGCCTCCTAACCTCACTTTGCAACACTCTGTCAAATCATTTCAGGTTTTTTTTCCCTCTCTCCTCCACCTGCCCGTGACAGAAGCGGAGTTCAAAGTGCGATGATGAATTCTTTCAGACATTGTAATCAGAGAAACAACTCACGGTTGCTAATTGCGCAGGATAAAACACTCTGAGCTGACTCGGCTTTAGTTCCCAGAGCACATCGCTGTGAGAAACTCCACTGAAATGATCCACACATGTCACGCTCAATTTGCTGGCAGGTGGGTGGCCGTGGGGTGCGTGAGGAATTAACAGTTGTGCTATCAAAAGGCGGTGCAGTGAAAGACAGAAGCACAAAAGGGACGGGAAGGTGAGGGAAAGAGAAAGGAAAAAGGAATATTAGTATGCAATGGGTGCAAAAGCGTGCATGCACACACATATGCAAAGATGATTACTCAGAAGCCAAGTAAGTAGTCTCCAAAGACTAAGACTAAGATCTCTGGCAAAACATTAGATGACAAAATATACAATTGCTGTAGTTTAACTTGCAAGTTGTACTTTACCAAAACTTCCCAAAGTTAGAGAGCATTTGGGAATACATGCTTAATTTTACAAGAAAGAGAACAAAAGTAAAAAGAAGCTTCAAACCTGATCTACGAATATATCAGATTTATTCTCAAACTTGTGTTTGTACTACCAGGTGCCATTTCATACCCTAGTTTCTCCATTTCACATGAGAGCATTTGCATTTCTTGTGAAAAATAAAAAAAGAACAAAGATTTGACCACACCAAGTGCATCATTTAAATCCACTAGGCTATGTTTGGGGTGTATCAAAAAGGAAAGAAATACAAGCCCTCCAGGGGAGCGAACTGCAAAAGCAATTGTCTCTCAAGAGCAACAGAGAAGCTTTCAGGGAATGTGGAGTCATCCATGGTGAGGAGGATTGAGTCCGTCATCAAAATACTCAAAATGCTGAACAAACAAAAGACTTGACTCCTCGGGCTGTTCAGATGGTGTATGGCTCTTCCACAGCAGTGCCTGTAAAGTCCCAGTGTTTAATCTACACTCTAAGAAATGAAATGCTAAATTTACTTAACCAAGTTATGTCAACGGGTTCCACTAAATCTAGCTGCTCAAATGGAGAGTGGAATGCATTATTATGTTGAAAGTAAATGTACATCCCTCTCTCCATTTAAGAAACTAGGTCTAATGGAACCAGTTGACATTACTTGGTTCAGTTAATTCAACACTTCGTTTTTTGAAAGTGTACATTTGATCTAGTTCTTTTGAAATTACTTTCAATAATTTGAGAGTCATTAAAGTTAAATAACGTCTGGTGGTGTATTTTTAATTTTTTTTATTTTTTGCTTTCTGTATTTTAGCTTCCTGTTATAGTTCTGAATGGCTCATTCGAGGAAGTAAAGGACAACAATTGACTAGTTTTTAGTAACACTAAGGGTCCCTTCATTGATGCTACTTAGTACATCACAACTCTGAGGATGGCTATAGTAATTAGCTGAAACGTTAGCAAAACAAGGTGAAGAACAACAATATTTTTCTGTGTTTTAAAAGAACCAAGCAATGCAAGTTGACAAAATACACAGAATGAACGTATAGAAGATGGTTAAGCAGTTGGTAATACTTTATTAAACAGTTTATTAATGCTCAAAAATGCTTAATAATGCACTAAGTAATGGTAATTAAGGGACCCTTATTTTAAATTGTTACAAGTTTTCACTTCACACATACATTTCACTGTAATATCGAGTTGTTGGTTATTAAAAATGTAGCTTGAGATTTTAGAACTGACTATTTGTTTCCAGTTCACAGTTAGCATTGTTAGCTCAACATTAGCCTCTAGCCTACTTTACCTGAAATTAGTGTAAAACAAAAAGATGCCGTGGTTTCATGAGGGTACAAGAAATAACTTCTGGGTAGCTCCTGTTAACTGCCTTTGACTCTTTAAACAACTTGTTTAAATGGCCTGAATTTGATATAGCGCCTTCTAGAGTCCTAGAACCCCCCAAGGCGCTTTACAACACAATCAGTCATTCACCCATTCACACAGACATTCACACACTGGTGGGGATGAGCTACGACGTAGCCACAGCTGCCCTGGGGTGCACTGACAGAGGCGAGGCTGCCGAGCACTGGCGCCACCGGTCCCTCCGACCACCACCAGCAGGCAAGGTGGGTTAAGTGTCTTGCCCAAGGACACAACGACAGCGACAGACTGAGCAGGACTTGTTTAAAATTACTTGTTAAACAACTTTTGCCTGCCGGCGTCGAATTACAAATGCCGATGCAGCACTAGCTCACTGCAGATTTGGCAAACTACACGGTGACTACGTCCCGCTTTCATTTTTTTTCAAAAGAAGAAAAACAAACAACCCCCCAGCCGGCTGAGGATGAAATCTGTTAAACCTTCCTTTAGCATGATTGAGACATTAAGGCTGTTTGGGATTATTTCACAGTATTCTCAAAAAAATGCTTCTTTAATTGGAAACAGAATAAATACTTTCAAGTGTAATGCCATTCATTCTGCATGAAATGCATCAGAACAAGACACCAGTAAGAGCATTTATAAGCAAATGCTCCTTCAGATTAAATCCTTGTAAATCCTTTGGAATGGGACGTTGATACCCATCAGGTAATCCATCATTGCACATGAACCTCCAGGGCACCCATACTGCTCTTGTTCCAATTCTTCTTTGTGAAGTTGGAGGCGACCGACAGGTTGTATTTTTTCTTTTTTACGTTACCGGAGATAAACCCAGAAGGTCACGACGCTTCTGATGCTGAAACGAGATGCGACTGCTACATGATTGTGAACACTTTCATGAATTTTAATACGCAGTTTCAGTCACACCAAATGTGACTGTGGACCCAGACTGAGATAGGAACCTTTCTGAGTAATATTCAAATATGCAACCTAATAATGTCTTTCCCATTGGTGGTGGTGGGAGGGGAGGAAAAAATAATGTCAGCTGTACTATCCAATATTAATCAGCCACCAGCAGGGAGAGACAGAGAATGAGGAAGAATAGAAGGGTCGAAAGGAGAGACGGGAAATGAGAAGGACGAGATAAGCGTGTGTGTGTGTGTGTGTTGATTATTTTACACTTTAATTCTCTCTGATCACACAGTCCAACTACAGGTAGTCTGTCAAACATCTGTCAAGTGGCTGACGACGTGATTATCACCATCTGCATCAAACAGAAACTCTGTCATCATGGCCGCCTAGCCACCGTTAAACTTACGGTGAAATTAAGCCGTGACAGCTCAGAGAATCTCATTCCACTAATTACCTTCGACATCCATGGATCGTGGAGTGGAGCTCCATTGTATCTCCAAACGCCCACCTTCAGCCCGAGGATACGGAAGAAGTGCAGCCCTTCTATAAAGTCTGTCAGTAACTGATGCAGCACAACGAACGCACGAGCAGATAATCCCCAGGCTGACCTGCTCGCTTCGACACAAGCTGCACGAAATTACAAGAACCCCTCTGAGGAATTATTCGATACAGTATGGGGAAAAATGCAGCAGAGAAAGCTAATATTGTTAGAATTGTTTGTGGCTTTTGTCTGAGGTATCGACTTCCATCTATAACAGATTCTGAAAACTCGCTTTTTTTTTTTTGCTCCTTTCCAGCGATTCTGTGTCTCTAAGGGTTGTGTGTGTTATTACAAGCTACAATGCTCGTACAGTTTATCATTTTCTTTAAAAAAATATTAACTTTAAATTTTCTGTGAAATTTATGGAAAAAAATAATTGATGAAATTATGTCAAGCTCCAAGGCCCGAACTCGATAAGTGATGCGAGGAGGTGGTTCGTGATTTGACCAGATCCTGTTGACACAGATTTTTGGGTTTGGACTTTATTTCCTTTCCGGCGTCTGTTTTGTTTGTATCTCATGGTTTGCTTTGCTGTGTTCCAATCAGCTCTCCAGGTTTTCCTCTGGACAAGTCTTTGCCAAGCATTCGTCCTTGTGTTTGCACACCCTGCCCTGCCTTGCCCTGAGGGTTTTCTTTTCTCTCTTCCTGCTTCTGATTTGATTTTTGTTTCAACTGCAACCAACTCCACACACGAGCTAAGAGCGATAAGCGAGTCACGCTCAGGGGAGATGTCTCTGCTGGTGTTACTAAGTCCATCTGCGTTTTACTTCTGAAATGTTTCGCTGCTTCTCTGTTCAAACACAGACGGCGTCATAGCGTTATCCCGACAATGTTGACCCAGACTTGTGTGAACGTATTAACGTCTATTTTACATTTAAATGTTGTGATAATCTGTTTGAACATTTGCAGATGCAGGGTTGACTTTATTGACATCCATCCATTTGTTTTTATATTTATCTGAGGTCAGGCTGAGGAGGTAACAGCAGAGTTTCTAGGATGCCACCTTCCCTGACTTTAAAGAGACAATGTGTAGTTTTTACCACTAATTTCTGGAAATATCCGTCAAAATGTTGTTGCAAATGAATTAAAGTAGGGCTGCTCGATTATGGCAAAAATAATAATCACGATTATGGTGACTGAAATTGAGATCACGATTATTTAGGACGATTTTTCAATTTATGTTGATTTTATTTGTTTTTATTCAGTCATAAAACTGCTCAGGGCACAATCAGGACAAAAATAAGAAACAAGATGATCACTAAAAGAACTCCTGATTCCCAGGATAAAAGGACCAATATACTTATAGCTCATAGTCTATGACCCAAGGGCTATAGACCTTGGTTTAACTCATGTAAGTCTAACCAGTACAGACCCAAATACCAATATCTTGCAAATACTGACAGCAAGAATTATACAGTGGCATTTATAACAAATAAATGCAAATAAACTGATGTTCACAAAATGTTACATAACATTTATTGAGTCGTGTCAAGGTGCTGTAGCACTGTGTCCTCAGAGAGATTAGTTATCAGCGTGAGGAACTTATTTCTACCTTATTTATAAACTATTTATTTACAGGCCCATCAGTTAATGTAATAATTGTCCCGACCACAGCTGCACCCCCCACCCCCCACCCCGGTCTCACACAATCGGGCAAGCTGCACGTGTGTTTAGCACGCCGCACGCGCACATTTAGCTGTTTTTAGCTGCTCAGGAGACCGCAGGTGCGGTGTGTGTGTCACTCACTCTGGTTAATCCAACAAGGAGCCGGCTCCGAGAGCTGTCTTTAGCGACCGACACATCACTGCATCATTCCCTTTCCTAATGTTGTGAAGAACGGTCCGGAGCACAGGCGGAGTGTTTAGCTAACCTGCAGGAAATGTCGACGACAGTTATCCAGAAAGTAGCTAAGGGTTACCAGAGATGTTTCTGAGATGTTCGCTAGGTACTTTTAGGATTAAAAAGTCAAGAAGGGGGTCTGAAAAGCTGCTAGAAATAGCGTCAAAGTCGCTAAGTTGGCAACACTGTAGAGGAGCGCTTCATTTGCAACTTAGGGCAGCGCAAGCGGGAGGAGCAAATAATCGGCTTGTTATGTTTTTTATAATCGTTCAAAACTCAGATCGTAATCGTGATTAAAATTCGATTAATTGAGCAGCCCTAAATTAAAGGATGCCCAGTTGTAGAAAAATATTGGCACTTTGTAACATATAACCGTAAAAATCTGGTCTAAAATACATGGGAGCGGGTCCAAGTCTCTGGGCGACGCCATATTAGATGACATGTTTTCTTCTACGGGAGCCCATGAGGACAAAATCCATTTACTGATTTGTAACAAACGGTTTCAAAACCTTCGTCATTCTTAAATGTTGTTTTACATATTTACCTCTTCACTTGTTGCCAGTGATGAAAGGGAGTCTGATGTGCTCGTTATTTTGCAAAAAATTGCATTCCCCAGGGCTTTTTGACCCTAATGGCCATCCGTTGGTAAGGTCTCACTCCAACACAAAAATACAGCTTGCTTGCACCAGTTTAGGCATCTACTGCCCCCCTATCGCCAGGAAAAATACACAGTTAAAGGAAAAAATCTAAAAAGTAAAAAACAAAATATCCCATCTCACTATCCACGGGTCTCATCCTTTCAAGCTCAGATCCTCTACCAGAATCTGGGGATCTTGAGGATTCTGTGCCAGATCTTAGCTGTTCCTAGAACTTTTCTGATGTTTTTCCTGGGATCTGCTTTAGCCACTCCTCCAGTCTGGAGGTTACTGCCCCGATGACCACAGGCAGCGCCGATGTCTTCACTCTCCAGGCTTTCTCAAGTTTATGTTTATGTTTATGTATTTAGCAGACGCTTTTGTCCAAAGCGACTTACAAGTGATAATCGGCATGTTGCCCTTGAGGCTAACAACAACAATAACAACAACAACTTGACAACAGTCATGGAGAGGAGGGAACAAGGAGTGGACAGTAGAGAGGGGGGACGGGTGCAGGGAGGGTGCTAGTTTAGAAGATGCTCTCTGAAGAGCAGGGTCTTCAGGAGTTTCTTGAAAATAGAAAAGGAAGCCCCTGTTCTGGTAGTGCTTGGAAGGTCATTCCACATTTGTGGAACGATGGATGAGAAGAGTCTGGATTGTCCTGAGCGTGCTGTAGGCACTGCTAGCCGACGATCCTGTGATGACCGGAGCGGCCGGGCCGAGACGTAAGCCTTTGCAAGAGGATTCAGGTAGATGGGAGCCGTACCATCTCGGACTTTGTATGCTAGTGTTAGCAATTTGAATTTGATGTGTGCTGCTAGCGGTAGCCAGTGGAGCTCAATGAACAGAGGGGTGACGTGTGCTCTTTTTGGCTGATTGAAGACCAGACGCGCTGCTGCATTCTGGACCATTTGAAGAGGTCTCACAGTACAGGCTGGAAGACCAGTTAGAAGGGCGTTGCAGTAATCGAGGCGGGAGATGACAGTAGATTGCACCAGGAGCTGGGTGGCATGTTGTGTTAGGTATGGTCTGATCTTTCGTATGTTATACAGCACAAAGCGGCATGAACGAGCAGCAGAGGCAACATGATCTTCAAAGTTCTTTGAGGCCCTGGTACTTCTCTAGTATCTCACACTCCTTTTTTCCTGATGTTGCCATCACTTGGTATTGCTATTTAAACCACAACGGCTGTCTTTTGTTCAGGCAGATGATCATTTGAGACAAACAGCAAAAGCTAGAAAACTAACTCATGTCAAACAAAGTAGATAAGGACAAAAATGGACTGCAGTTGCTCACTTTGTAAGCTTGTGTGTTTATTTCAGTATGATTATAGCCTAATGTCTCTGTAAATTAGATTATTGACCTTATTAGTAAAACTGTATATTTATGGAAGGGGAATAAATGATTGTTTTGAAATTGTAGTTATTCTCCAACTGTTCATTTGAATATCAATCAATCAATCAATCAAAGCTTTATTTATAAAGCGCCTTCCGCAACCCTGTCAGGAAGCCCAAGGCGCTGAACATGGTACAGTAACTACTTATAATGAACTAAGATAGGAAATGTTTTCACTCCTAGCCCCACCAAGATGTTTTTTCACCAGCTGCCTCTGCTCCTTGGTGACTCGCCAGCTCTTCGTGGAGCATCCCGAGAGATTCCCAGACCAGAGAGGATAAATAACTTCTCCAATAAGTTCTGGGCCATAAGCTAGCTTCTCGTTGACCTTTTTCAGTGGCATGCTGTATTAAGAGGGAAAATGGCTCTTGAAGTACACAGATGATATGAAATTGCAAAAAACATTTTCTATAACATCATTTTCGTTTTCTTTAACTCCTTCCTAGAGCTACTCAGCAGCGCAAAACAAGTTTACTCCTTTGAAAGTGCAACATGCCATCCATCCATTTTCAGCCACTTATCCGGAGTGAGGTTGCAGTCCCAGACTTCCCTCTCCCCAGCCTCTTGGGCCAGGTCCTCCAGGGGAATCTCAAGGCGTTCCCTGGCCAGCCGAGAGACGTAGTCCCTCCTGCGTGTCCTGGGTCTTCCTTTAGGACTTCTCCCAGTTGGACGTGCCTGGACAATCTCACCAGGGAGGCGGTCCAGGAGGCATCCTAACTAGATGCCTGAGCATCCTCAACTGACTTCTCCGATGTAAAGGAGCAGCGGGTCTACTCCGAGCCCCTCCTGGATGACCAAACTTCTCACCCTATCTCTAAGGGAGAGCCCAGACACCCTGTGGAGAAATCTCATTTCAGCCGTTTGTATCCACGACGCAGCACCAATCTGCCTATCGATCTCCCGCTCCACTTCTCCCTCACTTGTGAACAAAACCCTGAGATACCTAAACTCTTGCAATAAGCCGTCGTCGTCTTCCTCCGCTTATCCGGGTCCGGGTCGCGGGGGCAGCATCCCAACTAGGGAGCTCCAGACCGTCCTCTCCCCGGCCACCTCCACCAGCTCCTCCGGCAGGACCCTAAAGCGTTCCCGGACCAGATTGGAGATGTAACCTCACCAGCGTGTCCTGGGTCGACCCGGGGGCCTCCTGCCGGCAGGACATGCCCGAAACACCTCCCCAGGGAGGTGTCCAGGAGGCATCCTGACCAGATGCCCAAACCACCTCAACTGACTCCTTTCGATCCGGAGGAGCAGCGGTTCTACTCCGAGTCCCTCCCGAATGTCCAAGCTCCTCACCCTATCTCTAAGGCTGAGCCCGGCCACCCTACTGAGGAAACTCATTTCGGCCGCTTGTATCCGCGATCTCGTTCTTTCGGTCATTACCCAAAGCTCATGGCCATAGGTGAGGACTGGGACGTAGATCGACCGGTAAATCGAGAGCCTGGCTTTCTGGCTCAGCTCCCTCTTCACCACGACAGATCGGCTCAGCGTCCGCATCACTGCAGACGCCGAACCAATCCGCCTGTCGATCTCCCGATCCCTCCTACCCTCACTCGTGCAACAAGCTTCACTTAAAAATCTCTCTGCAATCCCAAGAACAAGCCTACATGACTTTTTATTCTTTATTTTCAAAGCACTGCGTGCCAGTAAACCGCATGACCGATAAGAGGATTTTTATAAACAACCTTTTATTACACCAACAATAATGGGTCGATAAAGTCTTTTTTAGATACAAGACTTATCTGACTTGTAGAGGAGCATCTTATCAGTAATTATTTTCCAGCCTTTTTAGGGATTAAGTCAGATTAAGTTCATGATTGAACTTTTTTTTTTCACCTGGGATTTCGTCTGTTTGTGGCACTCTGTCTAGAAAAATAAAACACAGTCTAAAGTGAAGCTGGTATCGGAGGAAAAAAAATACTTAAACTAATTTCAAGAGCTTGTTGAATGAATTTCTCATGTACTGGCGAAAAGAAGTACAAAAGTGAGGATAATGGCCAACTTGTGCGTGTCTGATCGCGCCGTGAGCCGTCTCATCAGTGTGCAAAGTAAGCTTTTACATTCAATAGCTCTTGACCCTTTTTTCAGTAGTTTATGAAAGAGGTGTATTTTTAACTTCTGATGACATCTCTGGTCAGAATAAATGTGGTTGCTCTTTTTCATTAGTGAATAGCATCTGTTGGCTTTATAAAGCCTTTTTAAAAAAACAACCTTGGCTTTATGCAGAAAAAGTCTGATGAAACTTTGCATTCGTGTCTTTATAACTCAGAGTGTGTGTTTGAAGGGAAATGCATTCCAGAACACAGACATTAAGCATTTTAATTAAAAACAAAGGACAACCTTGGAGTGCTGAGTGGCAGAGGAGATGGATATGGCTGGTTTCTGTAGATTGGGACCAGATGTGCTGTTTATTGGCATCAAACAAACAACTCCATGGGTCACTATGACCCTCAGCCCTTTCTGATGATCATTACAGTGGAGTATTTCCTCCTTCACTCAGTGCTGCTAACTAGTATTTTCTCCCTTATAAATATTTTTTTGTTTTCATGTACAGATCAGCAAAACAACACCAGACAAAGATTGAGTTGGCGCAAAATGCAGTTTTCAAATGATGATTTCATGTATTAAGAGAAAAATAAGCTATCCCAACCAAACTGGTCCTGTGTGGGAAAATAAAATATTACATCACAAAACGACTGTGATTAACCACATTATTTATTATTAATTTTATTGCACACCAAAGCCTTGTTACTATCAGACCTACAGAATTAGGAAATTACTTTAAAACAACCTGTCTGACAATTTGAAATAGTAAAAAGATCTCAAAAAGCAACACATCAAGCCACCATTCTAAAGAACAAAAGAGCCCAGAACAGCATCTAAAGCATGAAAATCAGAGCTCATTATTCAACAGTAAGAAAGAGAGCAAATGACAAAATTGGCATCATGGGAAGGTTATATTTAAATTTTTTTTACATGTATCTTGTTACATTTGGGATTTAAAAATAAAATTGTGTTTAAAGTGGACATATTATGCAAAACACACATTTTGCATCCTTTTGTGATGCCATGTGGGACTCTACTGCATCTTTAAACACTCCAAATGTGGCGAAGAAAATGTTTGAAAAAGGCCCCGTTTGTGACATCACAAACAAGAAACTTAGTTCAGAAGCGCCTCTCACTTGAGAGCAGCTGCTACTAGAGGAGCAGCGGCTCTACTCCAAGCCCCTCCCGGATATCAGAGTTCTCAGCTCATATCAGCCTGAGTAATGGGTGGGCGTGGCCAGCTCCCGCTTTTTTTCTGAGTGACAGAGCCCTGAAACAGCTGATTCTGGAAGATGCTGAAACTGTCAAGAATAAAACTGCTGAAATCACTTCATGCAAGTGGGATTTAGTGGAACTCCATGAACCTGGTTTGTATCGACCAAAGAACTATTCTAGTCACAAAATTTTCCCTTTAAGGAAAAAAACAAAAAACAAATTGTACCACCAGTCCAACACGGTTGTGAAGTGTGATGAACTGGGGATATTTTGTTGCCTCAAAACTTGGATGACTTGCTGTAGTTTGTGAAACCATGAGTTCTGGTTTCAGCCTTAAAATCGTGGAGAATTTCTGACCTTTGACCTTAAACAGACTATTAAGGCGATTCTCTTAAGGATTAACTAAAATCCCTCCACGGCAATGAAAGAGACTCATCACCAGTTATCACAGATGCTGCTGTCAGTTCAGAGGATTCAGTTACTTTTTCATAGTGTGTGTGTGTGTGTGTGTGTGTGTGTGTATCTATGCATCAAAGTGAGGACAAAAACAAGATTTTTGTCATGGTCTGCGTCTCCCCTCATGTGTCTCCTGGTGTTCTCCATTTTTCCCCAGATCTTCAGCCCTCTAGGTTTCCGTCCTCATATATCCCGGTTATATAGACCGGTTATGGTTAGAGTTAAGGTTAGGCATAATCCGGTCACTAACATGAATGGAAGTCAATGACGGTCCTCACAATGAATGGGTGACGTGTGTGTGTGTGTGTGTGTGTGTGTGTGTGTGTGTGTGCAAATGCGCGCGCAAGCGTGCATCCAGGCTGTCTATGTTGGATGTTGTTATTTCTTTGGTGATCTGAAACATTTAAGTCTGCCAAAAAAAAAAAGACAAGTCAAATCTGAGGGGGCAAATTAATTTTGACAGCCTTGTACTTCAAGTGCCAAAAAAAAGTTTTTATGTTGAGTCTAAAATTACTTTCAGCAGCAGACCTGTGAAATTAACAGCAATTATGTAAGAAAACATCCCTCCAGGCATCGGTCTTTGATGCAGCGGTGATAAACATGATCTGAATAGAACTTTACTCATCAAAGCCTGATCACAAAAAAGGAGAAAACCGAGATTCATTTAGGTTCTCTCTGCATGTTTTTGACAAACACATTTGATCAAAAGTTACTAAGGAATGATCTCCCATCAGCTCAAAGTGTTTAATCATATCCTGAGATTATTCAAGCTGTGGTGATAAAAGGGAGAAACTCTTGACAGTTATGTGATTGTGCTGCAACTATTAGTTTATGACACCGAAGCAAGAGATGAAAACGGGGCTGCTTTGTTACCTGAGATCAGAACCGGCTGCTCGCCCCACCGCTCAGACGATCCTGTGCACAGTGTCAGTCCAAAACGAGAAGCAAATCAAGAGCTCTCGACTTTAAATGATGCTTTTATTTTCTATCCAATTTTCATTTACTTGCCTCAGATTAAGAGGGGGATTTGAGTTGCAAGTACCAGGCAGCTCTTTCAAAATAAAAGAAAAAAGATTTTGTTTTGTGTGCAAAAGTTTGGGCGAGAATCCAGTTAGCTACGTGGGTGGAAAATAATATTTCAAAAGGGGATAAAATGAGAGATGACACTTTTCTTTCAAGATATTAAATATTACTTAAGTAAAAAAGAGCCTGAAGCAAATGCTTGCTCTTGGTCGCTATTTAGCAACACCCCCTCCGGTAAGACAAGCAGCTCGTAAACATTCCTAGGATTAATGCAAAGTGTTTCAGCGTCATTTTATGGGGGAATTCTCAGAAAGTCTGCCTGCTAAAGGCTTCCAGTTCAGCTACACTGAGGTCAGAGTAATGTCAGGGACTTAACCCTTTAAGCGCCAAAGTCGCAATATTACAACAAGCGTCATTGCTGACTTTAACGAGCCACAGCTACAAATATGATCCCTCATGAAGTTACTACTTTACACCAGAAGACAGTGGAGATGTGTAACTTCAGGCTGAGCAACACTTATGGGTGTCTTGAAAGTTTAAGAGTTTTTGGAGTTTGAAAAACACTTCCTGCTGAGAGGCTCCTGGTTAGGGAGAGGACGACGCAGGTGGTGAGCGCAGCATGAAGAGGCCGAATATTAGAGAGATTAAACTTACAATTGCCAGCAGGTCTGGTCTTTGTTGACTGATCTCTTCGTCTGGTTATTTTGCCGTCTTTGGGACATGATAGATGTAGAAATGACGGTTAAAACACCGCTAATGTGAGAGACGCAGTGGCAATGTAAAAAAAAATGCCATGGAAAGCTGCAAATGCGAATGCGTTATGTATTGAAGTCAAATATTCATAAAAATTAATTAAAAATATTAAATAAAAATCTGAGTTTTATATATGGATATAAAATTTCTAAATTTCAAAATATAATGGAAATTTGTAAAAGTAAGAGGGAACATCTGTAAAAATGATGCATTCCAATATGGCAACCTGATGACGTCATAATATGCTAACTTGATGAGTGAATTTGCTCCCAACACAAACGTTAGGTCCTACTGAAGACTTCTCTCATTTAAAGTTTACCTTTATCTCTAACCATTTTCAAGCTGCAACCTTTTGAAATAGTCTTGTCAAAATTGAAATTTTTCCTGAAAAAACTCTGGCGCCCAAAGAGTTAAACCTTCAGTTATGCAATGTCCAGAAATCGTCCATTTCCACCAACATTTTGACCTAATGCCACTGTTCATCTAGTTAACTTGTCATAGTTTAATTGTTTGGAAAATAAATTCTTACTTTTACAAACCTGACTCTCTTCTTGAATCAAAACGAAGTGTCTAGAATCCCTGAATAAACAATGAATCCTAGAATCTTCTGATTAAACATCCAAAGGCCCAGCAGGTTGATATATTTATATTTATATAAAGTATCACAGCTTATTGGGCATAAGTAAAGGTAATATATTAAGCTCTTAAAGCACTACATTTACCAACTATTACAGTTCCGAACTCTTAGTTCACCGTAGATTTTAAAGTGAGTCGTCGTCTTCCTCCGCTTATCCGGGTCCGGGTCGTGGGGGCAGCATCCCAACTAGGGAGCTCCAGACCGTCCTCTCCCCGGCCACCTCCACCAGCTCCTCCGGCAGGACCCCAAGGCGTTCCCGGACCAGATTGGAGATGTAACCTCTCCAGCGTGTCCTGGGTTGACCCGGGGGCCTCCTGCCGGCAGGACATGCCCGAAACACCTCCCCAGGGAGGCGTCCAGGAGGCATCCTGACCAGATGCCCAAACCACCTCAACTGACTTCTTTCGATCCGGAGGAGCAGCGGTTCTACTCCGAGTCCCTCCCGAATGTCCGAGCTCCTCACCCTATCTCTAAGGCTGAGCCCGGCCACCCTACGGAGGAAACTCATTTTGGCCGCTTGTATCCGCGATCTCGTTCTTTCGGTCATTACCCAAAGCTCATGACCATAGGTGAGGATTGGGACGTAGATCGACCGGTAAATCGAGAGCCTGGCTTTCTGGCTCAGCTCCCTCTTCACCACGACAGATCGGCTCAGCGTCCGCATCACTGCAGACGCCGAACCAATCCGCCTGTCGATCTCCCGATCCCTCCTACCCTCACTCGTGAACAAGACCCCGAGATACTTAAACTCCTCCACTTGAGGTAGGACCTCTCCCCCGACCCGGAGTTGGCAAGCCACCCTTTTCCGGTCGAGAACCATGGTCTCAGATTTGGAGGTGCTGATCCTCATCCCAGCCGCTTCACATTCGGCCGCGAACCTACCCAGCAAGAGCTGAAGGTCAGAGCTGGATGAAGCCAGGAGGACCACATCATCCGCAAAACGCAGAGACGAGATTCTCCTGCCTCCAAACTCGACACACTCCACACCACGGCTGCACCTAGAAATTCTGTCCATAAAGGTAATGAACAGAACCGGTGACAAAGGGCAGCCGTGGCGGAGTCCAACCCTCACCGGGAACAGGTCCGACTTAAAGTGAGTCTTGTATGAATATTCCAGGCTCAAAGTCTTTGTTGATGGTGGGATGGTTGCTTGTAGGATTTATGTCTAATTTTCTTCCCTTTCTGTGATTTATGTTATCAGCTAAATAAGAAAGTTGAAACATATTTCTGCTCACTGAAGCCAAAACGTTATATTTTAATGTCTTCTCTCCAGAGAACTCGTTTGAAAACTTATTTCTGATGCTGAGTTTTGTGAAAAGGACACAGGAAAGGTTCTTCAAATGACTCTTTCATAAAAATCATAATGCACAAGAGACCCTGCATCAAGGAAAAATGCACAACAATGTCAGTGTCTGTTAAATCTTCATAAAGGTGCTTTACAGTCTTGTGTGAGACTCCTTTGAATAACAAGTTCTTTCGTCGTCCCAAACTTTACTTTCCTCCTGATGTTTCTTTCCAAGGAAAAATTAGGGAGCAGTTACTCAAAGTCTTCTTTTTTTGCTTTGTGATCCACAAAAATTAGAATTTTCAGAATACATGGGAAGATCATGGCAGCCGATTATTGGGACAAGGTTTCTTTAAGCAGACAATGCTTAAAGGGACTTTACGGACTTTTGAATTTTTATGCTCACGATTGCCCCCTCAGGCCAAAAGCGTAATGGCAGCTTCAATAGTAGGCTCGTGCACGAGGCGCGCATGCTGTACGTGCACACTCCTTAACGAAAATAACAGCTGAGACAGTCCTGTGTGTGTGTGTGTGTGTGTGTGTGTGTGTGTGTGTGTGTGGTGGGTGGCCCGGAGGACAGAGGACAGGAGAACACGCAGCTAATTAATTAAATAATTTGGTTCTGTACCTTTCTCTTCAGCACAGCCGACAAAGGTTTATGATGGGTCAGCCCTCCTGTGGGTGAACCCACATTTTTTTTATCTGTGAATTCAATGCCGTTCGGCGAGTCCCAAATAAAAATTTGGGCATCTTACTGTAAAAAATATACCATTAATGTAAAAACAAAACTCTAAATGAACTATGTTCACATCCAGAATTGAACCCAGGTCTTCTGCATGAGAGTCAGACTTCTTACAAGGTGAGCTACACTCTAGTAACATTCACAGTATCTATAACTTTTATATCCTTGATGACAGCTGAAACAACGTCACACCAAAGAACGGTTCGGAGTGAAAATGGCTTTTTTGTTGCTAATTTGCAGGAAATATCTAGAAGAAAGTTCTACAGAAAGTAGCTAAGGGTCCTCAGAAATGTAGCTAGCTTTGTCACTAGGCGTTAGGAACAGCGACAAAGTGGCACTGCCTCTCTCTCTGCTGCTAAAGCTACGGATAGCAAATGCTACGGGCGATGCCTGAGCGTGAACGCGCATGAAGCAGCCTGCTCGACCCGAGCATCTCTCTTTTTCTGTGATTTTACAGAAAAACAGGCAATCACAGTAAAAATGCCAGGGCTCTTTCTACAGGACCAGGGCATTGCAGGAGAATGTATGAAGAAGACATTTATTATTTCTATACATGTTTTGGCTGTCAAACTTCCATAATGCCCCTTTAATAACTTAAAACTAAGAGTACTTTTCTTTTGAAAATTCCTCAAAAGATGTCAGGACAAAAAAAAATACTGTCTGAAACATTAACCCCACTGAGACCCTGCATCCCCTAGTCTGTTTCCTTTACTATAATACTTAATTCTTTTCAGATCTGTTATTATTCATGAAGTTTTTTAATTGAAATTTTCATTATCTATTACATTTATTATTTTTAAATTCTTTATCCCAGACATTCCTTTTTTCCCCTCCAGAATCAACGCTTCAAGATCATAAAACATAGTGAAAACGGAAATATATAATTGGAGAAAAAACAATCAAATGAACTTGTTGAGTCGTTGCATCTAGTTTTGTTAAGTGTGCGTTGAAGAGTGAGATGTGCTTTCTTCCGTATGGTCGCACTTAAAACCCTTCAATCAGAGGACCACACTTTGACACTAATCAGAGACCCCTCTCCTTTCTTACGCTCTCAAGTGACGCACACGGACCCATGGAGACACTGACGCACCATTATCAGCGCTATCCATCCAAACACTCGAGAGGCAGGCGGCGCCGACAGGAAAACAATTTCACATGCCTGAACTTCAGGTTTTAATAGCAGGTTTCCAAAAGCAGAGAAGATCTGCCACTTCTAATCAGAATCAAAAAACAGAGAGGAAAAAGGAGCGCTCCTACGCGCTGTCACAGCGCTTTCCTGCTTTCAAGGCTGCAGACAATTAAAATGACATAATCAGGTAACTGTTGAAGCACAGAGGGGGAAGTACATTTTCTAAATGATTCTTTGAAATTTACATACGGTCATGGTAAGATAAAAACAAAAGTACGTTCGTTCGGTTCTAAGAAGCATATTTGAAAGATGAACAAATATAGTGATGATTTTTAACAATGTCTAAACAAAAGTGAATAACTGTACTTAAAAACCCTTTGTGCTATTCTGAGTGATTAGGTTTGATTTGGAGTCTTACGGAGGGCATCGTGAATTCAGATGTTACGATTTAAATTACATGTTATTTAATAAGCCAGAAGGCGTAGGATTCCATAGGAAATATGAAATCCACCTTATGGATCTGTGAGGTTATTTTAAACCAGAAGATTGGAACTTTTTATTGCAGGGATTAGATAACAGCTTCGTATTCACTCAGAGACGACAGAAGAGAGAGAGTCAAGTTTAAAAGTTTAAAGATTTATTACTAAACAAATTAAACTGACTAACTTTAACACGAAATGTATGTTGTAACTAAGGTGGATGAGACGGTGAATGGTGTCATGTGGAATGTTGCTCAGAACCAGCAAATCCGAAGAAGCGATTAGTTCTGGTGGGAACTGAAGGTGATATATTCGCGTTAAGCTTTGGTTAGGAGATTCATAAACACATTCAATGCCATTTGTCAGCCTACGTACCCTTGTGGAAGTCCCTGTTAGATCAGGAATGTCGAGGTCCAGCTTGACCTTTTCTGAACCGAAGCCGGTAGGAAAAGCAGAGGTTGCCGACCAGACCAGTCTTTGAGAAACGACACGACAGTTTGTTGGCGTCTGGTGAGACCCGAACCTGGGTCGTGATGGTTCAGCTTTTATTCTGAAAGGAACCGTTGCAGCAGGTGGAACAACAACAGATTTTATCCAGCTTGTCGTTGGTTCTTTTGGCTGAAGAGGAAAGTTACGGATTGGCCCCTCCGACGCTTTCTCTAGAACGCTTTGAACTGGCGTTAAAGATGACGTGGGCATAGTTTTATACTTCGGATGTTTTGGTTTATGGTCGAATGAAAAGATGACAGATTTACCAAACACCACCAAAACCACGCCTCCGTCAGATCTGGCAGATTCTGATTGGCTCAGTGAAAGTAATGTGTCATGTCTTTTAACGCTACGTGAAATCAGTCCTAGTGGAACAATTAAAGTCATATTACTTATTATATTCTATAGGATTATAATAAAGTAATTAATATTTTGATTTCACAGATTGGTCACATCTTATTATTGACTAACACTTTGTTTGATTAGCTTTATTAAAATAGAGTTCTTTGATTTATCAAAAGGGGAGAGTCCATTCTTCATTCTTCTGTTGAGCTGGAAAGAAGTAGTTAGAAGCAAATACATGAGACCTTGAGGCCATATCTCATGCAGACTAGTTCTGTGCAGAGGAGAGGAAGAAAATGACTTTTGGTTCCGTTACACAAAACCGCAGCAAATCTAAAGTAGAATAACTAGAAGGAAACACTTTAAAGGGGACATATTACGACTTTTTCTCCAGTTATAATAGTTCTATGGTTGAAACAGAACATGTTCAAGAATATCTTTGCACTAAATCCCTCACATAAAATGATTTCTGCAGTTTTATTCTTGACATTTTCAGTACCTTCCAGAATGAGTTATTTCAGGGCTCTGCCATATAAAGAAAGAAAGCTGGAGCTGGGCACGCCCACCCCACCTCAGTCAGGCTGCTATATGATGAGAAGCTCTGTTTTGTGGGGCGGGCTTAATGGGGAGATATGGTTCACTGCTAATTTCCTGTTTGTGATGTCACAAATTGGGAATTTATAAAACTACTCATTTTAGGCACCAAATTCCAAAAAACAACAGACAGAAAATGGTTGGACGTTTTATTTTTTCACAATTAAGTGTTTATAGAGGCAGTAGAGACCAACATGGTGCTCAAAGGATGCAAAAGGTGAGTTTTGCATAAAAAGCTCCCCTTAAAGTCCACCCCCTAACTCAAATCATGTATAAACAACCAAATGTCCACCATTCTCAATTAAAGAACGCAACACCACGGAGTGAAGTTGCCAAAAATTCTTCCGTGACTTAAAACACATAAGAAGATAATTACTTCCACTTACTGCTGCTAACAGTGACTAATCCCCTAGAGTAAAATTTACAGGTGGCTTTATCTTAATGAAGGGACACAAATGAGAACATGAACAATTCCCAAGTTTTTTTGACGGATGAAAATAAATGCTGCTGCCTAATTACAGTCTTGAGATTATCTAATCCAATAAAGAATGCAAATCATTGATTATAACTAATCCTCTCGCTCTCTGCTGTCATGTACACCGAGGGAACAATTAACATTGAGCTTTGTAGGTTGTGCACCTGCAGAAAGATGAATGAGTCGAGTCCTTTGGATTAATCGCACTGAGAGGAAGGAAAAGGCAGGGTGGGAAGTGACGAGTGTGGAATCTTTAATCTACCCTACCAGCCTCAAAGTGACCAGACGGCAGCAGTACATTCATTCTGGTCCAATTAGGACAAATGGGTCGATGCTGGCAGCCTTTGTTTCCTTTTGCCTCTAAATGGAAAACAAAGAAAGCAGCTTATATGAAATTGTGTAAGAGTAAGGCAAAACGTGCATTAGTGTTACTGCTTTTAACTTGTAGTATCAAGAAGCATCATTGGTACAGCAGCCACAAAAAGGAAAAGCATTTGGAGAGAAATCATCCATTTGCAGCACTCAGCAGCGTCTGGTGAGTGCTGCAGCTTTGATAGACGCTCCTCAGAGCAGCTCCGTGTACGGAGGAGGCCGTTTGATCTGTTATGAGTGTCTTCTGTGTGGACAGAGGGAAGAAGACAGGAACACGAAAAACACAGACAAAAATAGCTCTGGGTTTGACTTTTACAGTTCTTAGAATTTTACTAAAATAGTTTAAGTAGAAAAGTAAGTGTGTGTGCGCCATAAAGGTAATTTTGAGAACAAGCTTGGGTCGCGGGGGCAGCAGCCTAAGCCGAGAGGCCCAGACGTCCCTATCCCCAGCCACTTGGGCCAGCTACTCTGGGGGAATCCCTCCAGCGTGTCCTGGGTCTGCCTTCAGGTCTGCATAGGACCCTAGAAGGCACCATATCAAATACAGGGCTTTTCCATTTAGTAGGAAGCCAGTCAGTTTTCTCCGTCCCACCCTTAATTATTGCCTAGTACACAATAATCTATAAAGTGTTAGAGATTAACAACCTGTCTATAAAATAGTTATTACCCATCTATAAGATGAGCCTCATTGCAATGCGGATTATACAAGGTATCTGCAGGTTTAAGGGAGCCAAATTTAAGACTTTTTAAGACCTTTTTAAGGCCACTTTGACTGAATTTAAGCTATAATTTCCAGCTATTGCCTGGAACCGGTGCTAATTAGCCATCCAGTTACCATTAAACTTGCACTTCCCCATGGCGCGAGCTCCCACTAGCTTAACCATCTAATGTGCTCATCTAAAAATACCCCCCTTTCACAACCAGCCGTATGTGTACGGTTCCGCTTACGCCAGTATCACACACAAAAAATGCTGAACACTAACGAGAAATTCACGAAAATTTTATAGAAATAAAAGAATCTTGTTTATTGGGTCTTTGGTAATTTAACCCTTTGATGCATGAATTATGAAATCTTCAACCATGATTTTTATAACATTGTTTTCATTCATCTTTAGGTGTGAATGAAACAAATTTCAACAAATATTTTTTGTAAATTTTTATAATTTACAAATAATTTACTACAAGTCCACCTCAGTGGACAGCGTGCATTCTGAACATAAAATATGCTGGCTTGACTTACTGAAGTCCAAATGGAGGGGCTCAAATGCAATAAAGTCTTCAACAGCTGTGCTTAATAGCAAAAATAAATAAATACTAATTTTGAATACCTGTCCACTGTAGTGACCATTATGCATCAACGGGCTAAGACCTTTGGAAACTGGATTTAAGGATTATTTGTCATTTTTAAGGATTTTTAGGGCCTTAAATTTGGAAAAGCAAATTTAAGACTTTTTAAAGACCCGCGGATACCCTGTATATTTTCTCACAATTCATGTGAATTCCTCTACTTTTGAGTTATTTTTTGCAAGTTTTCCTAAATCAGAACGATTGCTCCTCTTGTCCTTTGATTCCCACACGTTACATGCTTGTAAAATGTAATCAATATTTTCATTTCCAGTTACCGACTCACCAACAGCATTCGGATGAGTCCTGGTGTCTGACTGGTTTGAAATAAAACACTCAACAGAACCAGACAGCAGAATTAAACATGATCTAAAACAACACGGGGAGCTGTTAAAGCTTGTGTTTTAGTGACGTGAATGCTAAACTCAGAAATGGAAAAGAACAAGACGAGTTCATCTGATCGCTTCGTTTTATTGAAAGCTTTGGAGAAGCTTAAGCAAAATAAAATAAAAAAGTACAAGCCAGAAATATCCCTCTAGTGACCCGCTGTGTTCAAATTGTATAACAGCTGCAGCTAAGAGAAAACAAGTGAAGACATGTTTCATTACTAGTTACTGAAATTATTTAACTTACAGCATTAGTAAAAAGAGCGTTGAGGGTTTAATTAAGGCAGAAAGCATAAGGCTGCATTTCCGACTGCTACTCTGTTAGCACAGTGTCAAAAGAGCTAAGCTGGCACAAAAGATGGATGCCATCAAGGAGAGTGGACAAATCAGCACGGATTGGGATAGTTTAACGTCCGTTATTGGGATTTTGAGAGGTTGAGGACCAACAAACTGTAAGACAGAGAGGAAATTATCTCTGTCTGGCCCCAAAACAATTTCTAACCGGAATCTGGCTTCCTCGAGCCTGCAAGGCTCCAACGAAAAGTCCCCCCTCAGAAGATATGTGGAATGTGCCGTCGCTATGGCAACTCAACTCTGTCTCCTATCCCAGCCTGGGCGGGACTGCGGGAAGGCCACTGAAACATTCCAGGGTCACTGCAACCCTCAATGCCCCCCCCCCCCCCCCCCCCCCCCCCATCCACACTGAGGTGACATGCGCTGCTTATCGTGGCTGCAGGAACTGAAGTGGGGATAGTCCCAACCCACCACCCCACCTAGTGGACACTTATGTTGTGTTGTCTGAAGTCTGTTGCATATCTGTCTGAGGTGTTTTTTTGCAGAGCAAAGGTGCCCTCCCGGTGGAGGGTAACTCTGAAGTGCCTTTTTTCCCTCCACCTGAACCAATCCTCATGTAAATGATAAATGACCCGCACTTGTATAGCGCCTCTCAGAGTAAGGACTCCAAAGCACTTTACACTACAGTGTATCATTCACCCATTCACACACTAATGGTGATGAGCTACGATGTAGCCACGGCTGCCCTGGGGCACACTGACAGAGGCGAGGCTGCCGAGCACTGGCGCCACCGGTCCCTCCGACCACCACCAGCAGGCAAGGTGGGTTAAGTGTCTTGCCCAAGGACACAACAGCAGAATTCTCTGTCCAGAGCCGGGATCGAACCTGCAACTTTCCGATTACTGGACAACCCGCTCAATCTGTTGAGCTACTGCTGCCCCAACCCTCTTATCTCTATTAAGGTAGCGTGACTAAGGGTTGCAAATGACCACAGTCACCAATTCTTGTCATGTGTCTTGCCCATGTGTGTCTGATCTCTGAAACTCTAATTTCCCTCTGGGATTAATAAAGTATCTTTGATCTGTGTTTGAAATGTCCACTCTTTCATTATCTGTGTTGGAAATTATTACCGTGCTTTTGTTTTGGTATCATTTAAGTAGCGTTGATATGTTCTCCACTGCATCCAACACTGCGACCAGAGCCGACAGAGCACCCTAACAGCTAAAGTGATTGTTTAAGTCGTTGGAAATGCTGATGGATTTCTAGGCTGAGCTGTAATATGTCCGGTCGCCTCCTCTGGCTGCGCTGCAGGACTCAGGGAAACGTGTTTAAAATGACTGTTGTCAAACATTAAAGGTGTAAAGACCGCAACGTAAAAAAAATGAGTCACATTCTGACTGTTTTAATGTGATTTGACCGGATTTAGATGATATATGCACGTTGCAACTGTAAACGCTGCTGTTTTATGAAGAAACAATTCAAAGCTTGTTATTAAGGAAACTAACCTGCAAAATTTTAGACAAATCAAACCTCTAGAAACTGCCAAATATAATTTTAACAGAGCATTTCATCATTTGTTGAATTTTGTTTGACAACTTGATCATTTGCCAGTGTTACTGCTTTAAAACTGATTAAAGCAAAACCAGTTGTACAAATAAAGGCATTTGATAGGCCACTGTCCCACCATTTGCCCCCTATAAGGTATACCTATATACAGGGTATCTGCAGGTTTAAGGGAGCCAAATTTAAGACTTTAAGACCTTTTTTAAGGCCACTTTGACCAAATTTAAGCTATTTTTAAAATTAAATTTAAGCTATAATTTCCAGCTATTGCCTGGAACCGGTGCTAATTAGCCATTGAGCTACCATTAAACTTGCACGTCCCCATGGCGCAAGCTCCCACTAGCTTAACCAGCTAATGTGCTCATCTAAAAATAGCCCCCTTTCACAACCAACTGAATGTGTACGGTTCCGCTTACGCCAATATCATACACAAAAAATGCTGAAGACTAACTAGAAATTCAGGAAAACAAAATAATCTTGTTTATTGGATCTTTGGTAATTTAAGACCTTTGAAAACTGTATTTAAGGATTATTTGTCATTTTTAAGGATTTTTAAGGCCTTAAATTTGGAAAAGCTAATTTAAGACTTTTTAAAGAGCAAGTCACCCCCTACCAGAGTCTAAACACTTCATGTTTGAAAAATGCAACAAATGCCGTTGCCTAGCAGACCGAGAGGGCGGAGCTGCTAACCAGGGGCGGATTTAGGACTGAAGAAGATCCGGGGCTTAACACACGCGCGCGCGCACACACACACACGTGACACGCACTAGTCAACATCATACATGTATATATATTTGTCTTGTACCACATAATTTTTAATCTGAAGCTACATATTAAGCATTTTCAGGACAGAGTATTGTTCCTGTTAGTGTTTAGTGTGAGATGATAGTAAATATTCCCTTTCTTTCTCCAACAACTTTACCTGATAGTAAGCTAACTTTAGGCAAACCAGCAGCACAACAAATATTTTCCAATAAGACTCACAAACCTGAGTCAACACCAGTCTCATCAAAGCTGGGGTTCTGTCATTGTACTTCTGGTCTAAAAAACGTCCTTATGTCCATCTTCACTCATGTGTTTCAGGCAGAGAGTGCAGAAGAAGCCGGCTGCTGAAGGGCTTCTTCTTCAGTGGTGGAGGCTCAGGCAGGCTGTATACAAACTACTGCCAACAACGCCCTCTCTGTTGGACTTTGGTACTGCATGTTACTTCCGCGATTTAGATCCGGGGCTTATCATGAAAGATCCGGGGCTTCAGCCCAAGTAGCCGGGCCTAACGCCGCCCCTGCTGCTAACAAATACGCACACACACAGGTTCACGACAGCATTGTGACATCATAATGTACCAGTTTACATCATAGCATACCTCTTAGCCAATAGTGGTGTCAGATTTAAATTCAAATACAGTGCAGAGTTTTTACCTGACAACGGCACAACACTGATAGTTTTAGGCAGAATATTTAAATTTTAACTAAGATGCACTGAAGTGCCAAATTGTTGACTACATGTGTCTGCAGCACGATTAGACACACATTTATATAGTTTATCAGAAAAAAAAGTTGATTTGGGGGTGACTTGCAGATAACCTGTATATAGTGTACACCATGTAGTGAGTGAGCAAACATTTTAAACACAGCCCTGGATTCAGGATCTTCTTCATCTCCCCAGGGATGCTGACCACTCGCAACTGAAGAGCGAGAACTTTATTCACCTGTATGTAAAAAGTTAATAACCGATTTGGAAAAATCTACAACTTAAACAGGTTCTCTCCTTTTCAAATCAGTGATCGAGCATTAATTTCCACCTAAAAACAAGCCCGAGATGAGCAGTAACAGCTTTCCCCTACAAGACTCGTCACCGTGACTAAGTGACTATTAAATAGGCAAACGGGTCAGAATTCATCAAGTCAGGAACCGATGAAACTAAAAGCGTCTGGCGTTAGCATTAAGACTGGAGATGTTGCCCTAAGATGAGTGAAATGCCAAAAACTCCTAAGATGTTAATGCAACTTCAGTTTTGTGAGGCGTGAAAACGAGAAAGAAATGCAAAACAGTTTTTGGTTATTAAAGTGCTCTGACACACCATCTATTAGCAGCAGTACGTACGGTATATACATAGAAATGTGCGTCAGCACTCTTACAAATCACTTAAAAATCCCACCAACTGAATTTAATAATAAAGGGAAAAAAAGCCATCGTTCTCTCAGTAGTCACTTTCCTCCTAAAGTAAAATAAAAAAATATCATCATGCAGATCATGACCCTTACTTTACATACGTACAAAATTACATTTCTGTTTCCTCATTTAAGAATTAACACTGTAAACACTTGTTTCGGTCCTTCAGATAGATGTTTTGCTCATGCTTTTTGCTACAACCTGTGATGTTATTCCCACACATTAAAACAAAAAAGCTGAAGTCTAGCACTTGCAGATCTTTGTCCTAAACTTCCCAACGGTTCAGTTTCAATCCTCAAACCACCCACCAATTTTAAAACCATGAAAAATTCAGAAACTAGAAGAAGTAAGTGGAAGCTCTAGTGTGATGTGAGGGTGCTTTAAACAGATTTAAGCACCCGCGGAAATCCTATTCATAAAAAAATAAGATGTGAGAGAGAGTTGGACAGGGCGGGTTAGCTAAGGGCAGCTGGCGAGGTTAGATGTGGATACAGATAAGGCATAGCATGGGTGGGGGTTGGGAGGGTCTGGATAAGGCAGATTGTTAGCCTTTTTTTTATTTCATTTCAAAACATCAGTAGAGCTCTGCTAAGGTGGTGAGGGACTGTAGATGTGACTCAGAGACCTTGAAGAAACTCCTGGAGTTGCCGAACGAGCTCCGTATCCACAGTCTCCATCAGGGCGCCGAAGCTCTCGTCCCCCAGCAGCGCTTGCTGAGCCTTTAGCTTGTCGTAGACAAACTGCTGGAGAGAGACGCTATGCACCGGGTCCTCCAGGGCCAACTGCAGCAGGGCAAAGGAAACAGAAAGGCCAAATCAGTCAGGAGCATACATGTCAAACTAGCGCTAGTGGAAATAAAGAGAATGGATCACATAATCTATTTATAGTTTAGCTTCAACACAAGATTAACACTAGAGTAAGTGACATTTTCATTTTTCATGCACTGAGGCAGGGAAATAAACCACTAATTTCCAAGTGATATTCATCAGTCCAAAAGTTGACAATAGGTGATATATTCACGCCGGAGACATTTAGATGTTCTGACACGCTGTATGGAGCGCTCCACCAATCAGAACTGTTCTAACTCGTTTTGTGGAAGAAGGCCATGAGGGTTCCATGTGGGACTTTGCTTTCCGAACTTCATTGGCTAGTTGGCGCGTTAACCAACTATAAACTGTGCTGCAGCTGGTCTGGGCTACACGCAATAATAGAAGGTGGTACTTCCATCCTGTCAGCCCACAGCTGATGATTATGCCCCACCGGAGGGAGGGCAACCCTTCACTTATTAGTTCGGGACGATGTCACTCAAAGGTTTGAAGCTAACATTTGGATTTGGATGTAGCTCAAGTTCTTTATTGTATAATAGCATGCATGCAATACACGTTCCTGCAGCCATTACCTCTTGGGAGTTTCTTTCCTCCCTTGCAAATTTACTTAAGCAACACACCGGTTTCATTAGGGGTTTTAAACTGATTTTTTAAATAAAATCAAAACAAGTGCCGTAGATGGCTGCCCCCCCCATTGGAGTCTCATGTTGTGTTGTCTGAAGTCTGTTGCATATCTGTTGAGGTGTTTTTTTTTTTTTGCAGAGCAAAGCTGCCCTCCTGGTGGAGGGTAACTGTGAAGTGCCTTCCCCCCCCCCGTCCACCTCCTCATGTAACCCTCTGATCTCTATTAAGGTAGCGCCACTCAGGGTTGCGAATGACCACAGTCACCAATTCTTGTCGTGTGTCTTGCCCATGCATGTCTGATCTCTGAATTGTGTGTACTGAAACTCTAATTTCCCTCTAGGATTAATAAAGTATTGATCGATCGATTGATTGAATAATCAGCTGGTGATGGAAACTGACCGGTATTCTACACAAGCAGTTTAACCAGTGTTTGGCCAGTCTGGACTTTAAGAATCAGATTTTATTTTATTTTTTAATTGTTTGGTAAAAATAACCATCAAATAGCTGTATTTCATACTAGAAATATGAAAAGCAATAAAATCTTCTGTATAGATGTTTTCACCCGGAATCAGTTGACTTCAATTTGCCAAAATGCTACTAAAACTGACAAATGAAGACAGGATAGGTTACAAAATTTAAATGATTAAAGACAAAAAAAATTAATAAATAAATCCTAATGAGTGAAAATGAAAGCACAATTTTCTGGTTGCTGTCCGTTCGCTTTCACCCACTAATCAGAGTCGGGGTAGAGCTCCAGCTTACAGGCCCAACCCACACTTTGCCCTACAAGCTCCCGCCCCTCCAAAAACTTGCATCCACACCACCGCGTTTAAAAAACAAACTCTGTCCACACGTACCCGGATAAATACGTTGTTAAGGACATGCCAGACCTGTAGGCGGCAGTACTTCCCCCGTTCTTAACCTCGTCCTTCGTCTGTGGTCTTCCGCAAGGAGCAGTAATTCCGCTTGCAAAAACAAACAAGCAACAAGCGCTTGGACAATTGATGGATCGGGTAGTGACAGAGCGCAGCTCTGAGGGCTTCCATGATGCCGGCTAGTGTAAACACAGGTCGCACACGTGATGTCAGCATTTTTTTTGTCGTGGAAAGTGACGTTGCGGACCTTAAAACTCCGGTTTTGTCCGTCCACACGCAGACACCCAAAACGGAGAAAACGCAGATCTTCACTTTGGCCGGAGTTTTTAAAAAGATCCGTTTTCGTGTGAAATAACTCCGTTTTCGTGTGGATGACAGGCCAAAACGTAGAAAAATATCTACGTTTTGGCAGATCCCCGGCTACGTGTGGATAGGGCCTGAGACACTATGCTACCTAAGGTAGGACCTCTGCCCCTACCTGGATTTAGCACTTACTGCTCTTTTTACTCACCTTTTAAGTTTTACCATGTCTAAAAGTAAAAATCTGCTAATAAATATTGGATTTGTTTGTTTTCTCATAGACTGGAAAGGTTTCCTGATGTCAAAAAGTATTAACAGCCTTCCAAAAGTCATGAAGAGGATACTAACGTGTTTGGGTCATTGTAGAAGAATATATTATTTATAAAACTACAATACTCAATACATTTATGTCAAAAATGACAAAGGTCTACGATACGGAAACCATGACCTTGACCAGTAAAGTTCCAATACTTTCTGAGCCACTTTTGACAAAGTGATGCAGGAATCAACTCGGTCCCATCACCATTTCCAACCCTGACATGTACATCTAACAAAGAACTTGGAAAATGATTCAGTATTTGCAGCTACAGCCATTCATCTTCCAGCAAGGAAAGCACTGGGAAAACAATCCTTGACAATAAAGTAAAAAAAATGGCGAGAAGAGTTGGATGGCTGACTGGAGCAGATAGATTTCTGAGTGTAAGCACGCAGTCATTTATTTTCTGTGAAGTGAAGCAAGGACAAAGGCAAACAGCACAGCAGAGGTGGATAGCCTCCACTCTGCAAATAAACCCCGGGAGAATGTGAACATCATTCGACAAATAAAAACTTCTCAACAACTCATTTTTAAAAAGTAAAGCTGTAGAAGACGTGCTCATATTTAGTTCAGATCAAGTCTATGATGTGAAATATACCTTCTGTTACTGTGAATAATACCTGCATGTTCTTTTCAACTGAGCTTGTTTTACTAAAGGTCCATTGTTGTCAAAACCTTTTAAAAGCAGGTCAGAGTGATACACTCCACACGCAGAAACCTCCTCAGGCAATGGGTGGGCATGCAATGAGAGGAAACTCAATTACTGCCTTAGCGAGACTAACATTGTACTTTTGACATGCATGTATACACCTTAGTCCATCTGAAGTCAAACCAAATGGGCCAACTCTTAATTGAACTAAGGGACCCAGAACAGCCATTTAAAGGTCAAATTACAGGCTGTTTTTTATAGACTTGCTACAGACACTTCCAGTGTGCAGGTGCCAGCTTGAAACCGGTGAAGTCCAAGGTTGAAGCGTTCAGATTGGGTGCTTGGGAGGAGCTGACATTTTAAGAGAGACTGGAGTGAATCTGACATGTGACACCATCAAACATTACAGTACGTGCTACATGTTCTTGTCGTCCATTTCTTTGGTCATTGAGCATATCCTGTTATCTACAGTAAATCCACACCCCGCCAGTTTACTATTTGTGTGATTCAATTCAATTTTATTTATATAGCGCCAAATCACGACAAGAGTCATCTCGAGACACTTCACATAGTAAACATTCCAATTCAGGTCAGTTCATTAAGCCAGTCAGAAAAAATGTTTCCTATATGAGGAAACCAGCAAATTGCATCAAGTCACTGACTAGTGTCAGTGACTTTACAGCAATCCTCATACCAAGCAAGCATTTAGCGACAGTGGAGAGGAAAACTCCCTTTTAACAGGAAGAAACCTCCAGAGGATCCTGGCTCAGTATAAGCAGCCATACAATCCAATCCAATTTATACCAGAGCTGCTCTGACAGGTATAAGGGGGCTAGACCATTCAGGACTTTGTAGGTAAAAGTTAGAACTTTGTGTTGAATTCGAAATTGCACAGGAATCCAGTGTAGATCATCCAGAACGGGAGTGATGTGACAGTTTATTTGCATTGGAAAGAAATCTGGCTTCAGCATTCTGGACTTTCTGCAGACGATTTAGGACAGATACATTTACACCAATTAGAACTGAGGTGGAAAAGTCGAGTCTGGAAGTGATAAATGCATGAATAACTGATTCTAAGAGGGGCCTCTTAAGAATGAGCTTTAGTCGGGCAAGGCGACGAAGCTGTTAGAAGCAGGATCGAACAGTGGCATTAACGCCACCACGACTCACTGGTGATCGAGAAGACAGACAGACAGACACACACACACACACACGCACGCACGCACGCACGCACGCACACACACACACACACACACACACACACACACACACACACACACACCAAGCAATGTGTCTATGGTTACATTATGATGTCTTAGTAAATATTCTATTTGGTGAGAGATAAACTTTATTGTATTTATCCTAGTGAATCTATAATTAAACGGGTAAACTAGCAGTAGCACATTCCACGTCAAGGAAAGCAAAAAGTTATTATCAGGAGAGAGAGAATGTTTAAGTGATTAGCAGCAGTGTGCTAGCCGATGGCCCCCTCCATGAGGCCACCACAGCTCAGCAGATCCAACGGTCCTACCAAAAGAATGCCATCACAAAAGAATCACCTATTGTCATGAAGTCGAATGCACTTCAATCAATAATCTGATTCTAGGACGTGTAAACTAGGATGAAGGCTCCCATTTTCGTTGAGGCATTAGCTCTTAATACAATAGCTTGATTTAGATTCACATGTAAGCACACATGATGTAATTGATCATCTCACGCAAATGTGACAATCTAGATATCTCTCACTCACATACACTGAAGACCTTCAAAAACCCTTTAAAGGGCAGGAAGAGGAAGGAGTATAAATAAGTACCTAAACACAAAAAGAGAAGTAGAATGTTGTAAAGACTATTTAGTCACTAATGGATCAGAGGAAACAATACTTGTCATGCTAACAATCTCTTAGTCATCACAGTGCTATATAATATGCAAGTTAGATGACAGTAAAGCCATCCTTCGCACAATTACCTTCCTTCAGCACCACTCGGTAGAATGTGCATCTTTTTATCAACAGAAATGCATTCTCCTTTGCTGTGTGTGAGTCAGTGGGTGATTGCAGCATGCAACCAACTTTAGCATCTGCACTGGAGCGACAAATAAAAGCTTTTTTATGGCCTCTTAATCACAAAAACAACATTAAAAAAGAGCATTTTGCTGAATTAGTAGCACAATAGGTTGTTGTTGTTTTTGTTAAGCCGCCCCAAGAAACGTAACCCACTTTTATAATGATGAACTGCAATTTAGTGATTGAATACTGACAAAGGGAATTTAAATCAGCGTAGAAGTCTCCATCGCACAGATATCATCCAACAAGCATCCTGAATAATAATTTGCTAGATTAACTTGATCTCAGCTTGTTGTTACTGGAGACCAACCCTCCGGTCCTCAGGAGCAGCTTAAGCAGATGGCTGTGTCAGGATGCTTGGTTTTTAGCTCTACGGTTGGTTTAGAAAAGTTAGTTTTCTTTGGTTTTTATCGCTGTTGCCATAACTTTGTGCAACTAAAAGTCACTTCCTTAAATTTTTTCCTTCTTGTGTGCTCATTCTTTTATTATCATGCATTCTACTTCCAAGATCCATGAAACCAGCAAAGATTTTAATTAGCTTCTATTTCTTACAACAGGAATTGTAACATGGCTGTCTTTTTAAATAATTATCAATCCATCCACTCATCCATCTTTCTATCCATTCATTATTCTATCTATTAACCATTTTCCTTCAATCCATCTATCATTCATCCAGTCATCATTCTGTCTACAATCTTTCATTCTCTGTTATCCATTTGTTCATTCATCCATCTATAATTCTATTTCTTATCCATCCATCCTTGTTTGACTTCTATCCATCCATACATCCATCTAACAATCCATCCATCCATCTATTTGTTTCTTATTGAGTTATCTATTCAGCCAGGATCATTTTGTCTACCACCCATCCATCTGTCCCTCCATCCATCCATAAATCTATCTTCTGGCTACCGTCCATCCATTTCTTATTGATCTATCCAACCAGCCAGGATCATTTTGTCTATCATCCATCCATCTGTCCCTCCATCCACCCACCCATAAATCAATCCTCCATCTACTCTCATCCATCCATTTTCTATTGATTTATCTATCCAGCCAGAATAATTTCGTCTACCATCCATCCATCTGCCCATCCCCCCATCCATCCATCCATCCGTCCCTTCATCCATCTATTTCTTATTGATCTAACCAACCAGCCAGGATCATGTTGTCTGTCATCCATCCACCCGTCTTTCTGTCCCTCCATCCATCCACCCATAAATCCATCTGCCATCCATCCACCCATAAATCCATCTGCCATCCATCCACCCATAAATCCATCTGCCATCCATCCACCCATAAATCCATCTGCCATCCATCCACCCATAAATCCATCTGCCATCCATCCACCCATAAATCCATCTGCCATCCATCCACCCATTTCTTATTGATCCATCAATCCAGCCAGGATAACTTTGTTTATCATCCATCCATCCACAAAACTATCTTAGCTGTGGAAAATGTTGACATTTGTATATATCCAAAAGCCCTCAAAGAACCCTTAAGTATTTGAAGAAGAAGAAGAAGATATCATTTCTATAGCGCCCCTTGCAGTTTCAACGTAAAGAAAAAGCAGCTGCCTGACTTGAATAGTTTTATTTTCAGAGGTCGCTTACCAAAAATTAAAACAATTATTACATTTATTTGTAGACTTCCTGCCATTTAATGTGAATGACAAGAGATTAGAACCAGTTGACCTAAAACAAAAGATGACTTGCATCATCAGTATGTGATCAGAGTGCATTTTCACTTAAAGTTTACTTTCATCATGTTTAGAACATCCAGTGTGTTTTGCTTGTGTAAAAAATGGTCCAATATTGACTTTAGAGACTTAGTTGTAAAAAAAAAAAAAAAAACCTAAATAAATACATGCACTGAAGATCTGTGCTCACTTCTCCCAGTGGAGCAACTGTAACAACATATACAATAAACCACTCTTAAGGGTGCTGCTTCCTGTCTGAGTTATCTCCGACTAGATAATGGAAAAAATACAATATTGTTGAACCAAGAGCAGACTGGACATTCAGGCAATTCACTCTGTCATCTTGGTTACAAAATTGTACTTGATGAAGAATTTGGGGTCCAAACATTGTGCAGGTGATGTGAAGTTTTTATAAAAAAAGATGTCAAACAAATAAATTAATTTAACTCACCAAGTGCACATTTGAAAATCCAACAGGGACACTTCTACATCTACCCTACAACATGTAAAGGCTGGAGGTATAATGGATCAGGGATAAAGTATTTATTTTATCAACAGTATAATGAATTACCTTTAACATAGGGCAGAAAATCTGAGCATTAAAACAGAAACACGGTGTGTGCATGAATAAGTAAATCTATTTTATGAAGTAGCATAAATTAATAAGGACGATTCAGGCAAAGAAAATAGAAAACAAGGGATAAAGACACAATTACCGTATTTTCCGGACTATAAGCCGCTACTTTTTTCCCACGCTTTGAACCGTGCGGCTTATAATGAGGTGCGGGTTTACTGAAGATTTTCCTTCACCTGCCACCAGGGGGCGCTTTAGCAGAAAGTGAAACAGGTGGAAGTCGAAAGTGGAAATCGAAGAAAGTGCTCATGTTAATTTAGCACATGCAAGTAGCCGGCACGACGAAGAATTTTTTTCAAGTCCATACCCCCTCATCATGGTAACTACACGTATGAGTTCATAAGATGCCACATTTAAGTTGAAGGCCATCGATCTGGCAGTAAAGGAGGGAAACAGTGCTGCCGCATGTAAGCTTGGCATGAATGAATGAATCCATGGTTCGGCGCTGGAGACGGCAGCGGGAAGAACTCGTTCAAGCCAGCTTCACCCGGGGATGATGACAGCAACACGGACAGCGACACTGACATCGCCACAGAAAAGGTATGTGACGAAGCTCTTCTGAGGCTGTTCAACTCCGACACTGAAGAAGAGGACTTTAATGGCTTTAGTGCGCAAGAGGAAGATGAGAGCGAATGACTTCTTCTGGTAGGCAAGTGTGTTTTATTTACCAACCAGGCATGTTTTGTGTGCAGTTTTTATTTTCTAATCATCCAGGGCTTATTAATGCTGTGTCAGCGCTGTTCTTTTCTCCTAAACATGCACATGACTGGTAATAACGTGTCAGTGCTGTTTTTATTTTATAACCATCCAGAAGTATGAATGCTATCAGTGCTGTTTTCTAAACTTGCAGGCACGTTCACCCGTGTTTAAAATTTGTTTTGTTGAATTAAAACAGCAACGAAAAACCTCTGTGTAGCATCTTTCTGTCTATTTATCTTATGTTATGGCCGTACATGCGCTGTGCGCCGGAGACCTAGCCTAGTGAACTAGACCAAATTCTTGCTTTGCAAAGTTTGGTCTAGGAACTCTCCACTGGAACCTCTGCAGCCCCTATTCTGGCTGGCCAATCACAGCTCTCTAGAGGGGGTTCAAACACATAAAGAGCTGTGATTGGTCCATAATGGTGGGCCAATCATAGTGCTCTATCTGCTTAGTGAACAAATCACAGAGCTTTATCCGCTTTGTGGGCCAGTCAGGGCACTCTATATGCCTGGTGGGTGGGATGAAGCAACAGAGTGAAACAAGAGTATGTCACATTCATTGTCCAGTAGCGTGCGGAGATCATTTGAAAGACAACGGTAGAACCCGCCCCACAACCGAGAGCCGTTGGCTTGTATTTGAGTGCAGCGTGTGTGTAGAAAACCTTTTTTTTTTTTTGGTGCGGCTTATATTGAGGTGCGCTCTATAGTCCGGTAATTACGGTATATTGAGAAAACCAGAAGAATGTTAGCAGAATGATATAGACACGCAACCAAAGAGCACGTTTTTTAATGTTAACAGTGCTGCTACAGAGATGAAGAGTAATTCATTTAGGACATTGTGTGCCAAGTGTGTGCTCGTAACAGCCCCGACACTAAATGATCTGTAGTGTAGCCACTGTCACGAAAAACCATAAGTATGATCCACTGTCATCCCTGGGGAAAGTCTGACGCAGAGGAGAAGAGACAAGAAGTTCAAAGGAGGCATTAGGCAAGGAGAGGTGAGAATGTAATTGCTTGGCAGTGAGAAGGCAAGTTTAAGAAAAAAAAGTACAACAAGGAGAGACATGTGAAGAGAGGGGCGGATAGTCGTAATGCAAGGCGCCGTTATGGGAACTAGCAGAGAGCATCATAAAGAAAGCAGCTGGCGACGGGATGACACGGGGCATCGAGTGGGGACTCACAGATTTACCTCATTGTGACAGGAACGAGCAGGAGAGATCAGCGATGGATGAGGAGGAAAACAGGGTGAGATGAACAGAAACAAGAAGGCAGCTGCTTTCAAAGTGTCACCACTGACTTTTCTAAGGCAAACAGATTTAAGTGTCTTGTCACTTGTGTTAAAATATGAAGGTCATTTAAGAGCAGAGATTCTAAATCATCTCCAGAAAGAAAATAAATAAAAACCCCCTCTGTATTCTGAAGAAAATAAAAAAGGGCCTGACACAGGAAATCTCTTCAGTCGAAGGGCACACTTGTACTTCAGCAGAAGACTTAAAAAGTAACTCAATTATGAAGTAAATTGCTAAGCAGAGCTAATGATGCAACTATCTGTACTTTTCCAGTCTTTCTCATCCCCTGTGGTGCCTCATGTTTAACTGCACAACTACAGTGCATGAGCACGAGCGTGCAAGCACAAACACTCCAATGTGATGCAATGAGCAGTGGGGCTAAGCTATGTTGAAGTGTAAGCTGTAAATTATACGTGGAAGGTGATGCTGACAGCAGGGGGTTTAATAGGCTAATGTTGATTTCATCAGCTAAGTTAGAACACATCGTTTACACCCTCAGACGTCCCGACAACATCAGTAAGCTGTGCCCAGGCAGTCAAATTTGATTTAAGGCATTGCGTTGCTCTAAACAAGTCGTTCTCATATCATAATTGTTTATGAAGCAATAAATTCATACTGCTTGGCATTTAGATGGTGCAGCATCTTAAATTTAAACTCTAACTGCAACCATTCAACTGTTTAAAAAGGAGATAATATGAACTTTAATATCAAAATAAAGCTTTTAGTTTCAGCAAACTTTTAATAGCGTGGGAAACACAAAGTCTTACCACTCCATGACACCCCTACTGGTCTAAATGTTACCAATTAAAATACAAACTTTGTTACAAACTGTTATTTCGAAGTGGAGAAAGGTGGCTAACACACAAATCCATTATTATGAGAAAATAGAAAACTTGGCTAAAAAAAACCAAACACATATGGTGATAAAGTTGCTGACTGTGGCATTCTGTCAATTTTTTACCACTTTTCCAAGATTGTGTTGTAAAGGTGATCAGTCCAAAAGGGCTTCCACACTAGCGCCGGCTCTACTCCACTTAAGACAGGGTAGGAAGTGTTCACATCTGCATAGCCTGGGTAGTTTCCATGCCCAACCGGTCGCTTTTTCTGCACTCTCCCCAATGCGGTCCGCTTCAGGCTGAACTGGTCCAACACACCCACTGCCGACTGATTGGCCGGCTCAAATTCACACCCACAATTAGGGGGAACTGCGATTGGCAGATAGAATTAGCCAGCAGGGCTTCCTGTGTGCGCGATTCACTATTACTCTGGATACTGAGTAAACAACACCTGACTGAAGGCGTCTCTTTTTCTCTGTCGAGCACACAAGCACACACACACACACAGAGCGCTGCCAGGCTTGAGCTGCACCAGGACAGACACAACAGAGAAGGGTGCAATATCAGAGTCAGAGTCTCCAAAAGCAACACTTCTCACAGCCGCCTTTGTTTAAGGGAGACACTACGGACTTCTCCATGAGTCTTTTGCCCCACTCACACGTTCCTGAGAGCAAACCCTACTGGCGTGGGACCTGGATCGGGCCAAATGTGGAAGCAGCTTATGACAACCTTCCCCCTAAGAAATCCCAAGCCATTCCCAGACCAGAAAGAATATACAATACAACCAGTGACATGCCTTGAAAACCACCACCTTTTCCTTGTTAGTCCATTGTTGAATGAAATAAATGTTTCTTTTGTCCATTCATCCATTATCTGAACCCGCTTCGTCCATGCAGGGTCGCGCGGGGGGGGGGGCTGGTGCCTATCCCCAGCGGTCACTGGGCAATCAGGCGGGGTACAACCTGGACAGAGAGCCAGTCCATCGCAGGGTAACACAGAGACACACAGGACAAACACTCATGCACACACACACACACACACACACACACACACACACACACACACACACACACACACACCCACACCTAAGGACAATTTAGACAGACCAATTAACCTAACAGTCATGTTTTTGGACTGTGGGAGAAAGCTGGAGCACCCGGAAAGAACCCATGCATGCACAGGGAGAACATGCTAACTCCATGCAGAAAGATCCCAGGCCGGGAAGCGAACCAAGGACCTTCTTGCTGCAAGGCAACAGCTCTAACCACTGCACCACTGTGCAGCCTATGTTTCTTTTGTGTTAATCTAAATTTGTGGCAGGTCTAAGTACTGCACCTGTTGTCTGACACTGTGATTTGCACCAGTTCATTAAGTTTAATGTCTTGCTTGGACTTGACTAAAGACAGAAGAACCAGACATCGGTACAACCAATATGCCCTCTAGTGGTTGGCTACTGGAAAGGTTTTATAAATGAATGAGGTATTTTCTTGACCAAAAAGACACCTCAAATATTTTACTCTATGTGTTTATGCATGTTATCTTGTGAAGCTCTTCCTCACTATTACAAATATACATTTTTATTATATGTGGGATTAGGTGGAACTTTCAGTCCAAGATGCCAAAAACACAACTGGGCAGGACCCTTTAAACGTGTGGTTCACTTGTTTAATAAAAAAGAAATGCAGTGGTCTCAAGTAGGAACGAATGCCTTGTAAGTCATACTGTAGGGGAGCTTCAGATGAGAGGATTTGGAGTCTTATTTCCTGATATTTAGACATCTCTCCTCAGATTGGATAAAAGCAACAGCAATGTCACTCTACCAGTGACTCAGTTTGATTTGCAACGCTGATCGCTAAAAAAAAAACAAAAAAAAAAAACACAAGCCTGAAGGAGTTCTGTCAGGTTGTAGGGTTGCAAATTCTAACAGCTAGCTTTTACTAGTAGAGATATTCTCTGTTTTCTGGAAGCTAAACCAAAAACGCCCTTCCTCGTGAGTCAAAATGGATGAGTTCATGAACGGTAAGTGACAGTGTGACGTAGATGTGTCAGGTTTTTAAAATCCTAGAGGTTCACGTCTATTTTCTATAAGAAGCTAATGCAAATGGAAGACTATTTTCATGTTCAGTCTGCATGAAAAACTCAGAGACCGATTATAACCACAAATAATAGATTAAAAATGGGTTTTCAGTGAACCACACCTTCAAATGGGATATTTCAGTTATAATTCAGAAAAATGAAAGTAAATGGAGACAGATATTATTTCAGTTGTTTAATATTTAAGCATTTCTCTGTTTTGTTATATTTGCTAAAGAAATATAGCAAAAATATAAAAGTGCACTGTTTTCTTTTTGCTAGGAAGCAAGTCTGTCTGAGATGATTTATGCTTTATGACCTGGTACATCATCATGGCTGGAAGTATCTATTAAAAGGTGGTAAACTGTGACCATAAAGGCATGGAGATGGTCAGGAGCGGTAGAGGTGCTGCACCACTCAAACAATGATTGATTATATGAGACCAAACTGTACCAAAAGACCATTTTCCACACCATTACGCCACCAACACCAGCCTGCATTGTTCATACAAGGTAGGCTGAGTCCAGACACTTAGGGTGCTTTGGCCAGATTCTCCTCCTGCCATCTGTGTGACTCAGCAGGAATGCAGCTCCATCAGATTACACGGATCTTTCTACTTTCTGATGTGCCTGAGCCTGTTGCATTTGGGAAGCCATCTCCCTGCTGAATCTACTCACAACTAATTACTTTGGAGGGAAAAACTGCATATTTATAAAATTAAAAAGGAAATATCTTGGTTATGACTCTGTGTTGTTTTTCATTAAAACGTCTATTAACTCATAACGCTGTTGACAGAAGTAGACGAGCACAGAAAGTATACCTAAAAATTTAAATGTAGCTGAACTCTCATTTTTAATCGTTAAACCATGCAATGAACAAGCCTCTTCTCACCAGAAGCTTTAAATGAGATGTTTCTAGTACTTGTTTACTTGCGCATGATTCTGCACTAAAGGCAGTTTGAAATACTGACCATACGCATGTCTGCATTGCATTTAAAGTTTTGAACAGAGTACTGTAGGGATTTAATTTTAAAACATGATGACTTAAAAATAACTTGCAAATCTTGCACACTGGCATGGCGTGTTTGCACTTGAACTCCCTGATTAGACTGTAATATTTATGCAAAAGGAAAAATATGCAAAGTAGGTGATTAGAACCCCAAGACTCCATGCAATAATATATAGTAGACGCAACACAGTTTACAGTGTAATCATGATGTAAAACATGGCATGCACACTTCTGCATAACCCTAGGAAAACCTTAAATCCCCAGGAAATCTCCTTGTTTGGCTGAAAAATTGGAATAATTTTTTACACGTTTGGTGAAAATCAATTTAAACAAAAAAGGTCCAAAAGTTTTTCATAATAGTAAAACAACAAAAAATATCAGAAGCATTTCACACACACACACACACACACACGCACACGCACGCACGCACGCACGCACACACACACACACACACACACACGCACGCACGCACGCACGCACGCACACACACACACACACACACACACACACTTTGTCACAGAGAAAATTAGATTTTCGTAAAGAGAACTACTAAATGGTAAATTACAACTGAAGACTATTGTTTTCCCTTTGAAAAAACAGACCTCTGTCATGCATTATTAAAGTGACGGTATGTATCTTACCTGGCGATAGGGGGCAGTACATACCTAAATCATTGCAAACAAGCCGTATTTTTATGTTTGAGTTAGGGCTGGACGATATAGAAAAAGTGCTGGGTTTTTCCTGCATTCAAATTTGCGTGGCGGCCGTCTCCAGCTAATTTTGTGCCGCCTCAGCCTGATTTCACTTTGCTCCCAGCTGTATGGATGTTATTTTAACTGTAGTTGCAGCGTTGCATCACAACACGGGCGCTGTATCAACAGCGGTTCACCGAAAAGTGCTTAAACCGCTAAAACCGCTGCAGAAAAAGATCAAAAATTGCTTTTCTCACTAGTTGGTACATATCTGTGGTTGGTGCTATTAACGTCCTGATTTCCCCCCAGGTTCTTCCATATCAGAGGAGGGCTGTACAGTGCAACGAAAAAAACTGTCTCTGTGTGTCTGTCTATTTTTAAACGTAGCACTGGTGCAACATCTTTGAATTACTATTTTCTCCAGAACTTTATTGAACAAAAGTAAGTTACGTGTAAGAAAAATGCTTTTTACTGGCGCACAATGTGGTCATCTGGATGCAGTGGAGGAAAATGAAGGAACCAGCAAAGGCAGAACCGGTCCAAAGTTTGGGGTCAAAAGTGCAGCTACACGCAGATTGGCTAATGCTAAAGCTAACGGGTACCAGTCTCACGATCAAGTGTCGCACAGAAAAATATTTGATGATCGTTAAACTAAGAAAGACTAAACTCTACAAGCGAATGAAAAGTCCCCTCCATCCTGTTTATTCTGCATCCTGCAGCGCTACGGATCAGAACCGCTGCAGATACGAGTCACATTCGCAGGAAGTAAGGCAAGCCGTTGTAGAATATAATTCACAAACGCTTATCTTGGAACATAGTTTAAACTGGATTATTGCCAACCCGTACATAATAGACATGCCACCGTTACATTGTTAGCAGCAGAAATTAAATGTTTTTACCATTTCCAATACAAATGCATGTTAATGAAGTGCATTATATTTTACAGGATATATTTTTTTTTTTTTTTTTTTTTTTACTAAGTTGAGTGTTATTAATACTGTAATGTTCAGCAATGGTCAGTTTTTAGGTACAGTTTGACCATTCAACATCTATTCAACAGCTGGTCAAAAAGGAGACACAAGACTGCATGTGTTCCCTTTAAATTGGCCTGCCGTCATCCCATCAGCTAGAGTCTCTGCAGCTCTAAACACAGATAATGAAATGTCAACAATAACATTCTCTCCTCAAGGTCCAATCTTTCAGGTCTTCATGCCTCCATATAAGGTACACTCCAGCCCGGATTAGTTGCTACGTCAAAGAATGATTTCCTAAATCAGATATGAATTTCTACAACTTATAAACTGGATAATCATTAAATAAACATTTGTTTATTGCTACTTATAATAATTATAATATAATGAAATGTTTCATTAATCTGTGCTCAATGATTGTAGTGTGAAATGAATGTTATGTTATTATTACAGTGATTGAAATATGTTTCAGCATGTTGATATAACAAGGTCATAACCATTTGCACTCACACAAGGACAAAATAAGGTTAAGTTAATCTCTGACACCTATTCAGAGCCTTCGTATCAAAGAAGGCATGTTTCTGAGTTTCTTGGTAACATTTCTCAAACCTGTCAACCTTTGGTTGGCTACACAAATCATAACATGAGAACATCAAAACTGGATCACTCTCGGGTGATCTCTCAGTTCTAGAGAAAGCTTCAGACCGGCCACCTGAAGCAAAACCCTCTGTAACCCATCAAAGCTTTTGACACGTCGTCAAAATCTTTTTGCACCTGCGAAGCTGATACTGCAACAGTTCCTGCAGAACAAGCTGATATTGTTTAGACCCCTTAAGGGTCCCAGACGCGCAGTTCCATCCGTCTGTTGTGACCTGGAGACAACTCTAAGACCGGTTTAGTGGGGCCGCAGTTTCTTCTACGGACCTCGGTGCCTGGAAGTCCGAGGACTTCTACATTCCGGATCTTTCACGAGGGTCTTCGAGTGGGTACGTAGACATGACAGATTGCGTCTGATGTGTTTTGATAACAACCACCTTCATAGCTTAACACAAACCAAACTCTTTTACATCCAGAACTCAGCTCTCCGAGATAAGGAAGTTCTGACTAACACCGCATTCACACATAGGTTCATACATCACCTTTAGGCCCTGTCCACGCGTAGCCGGGGATCTGCCAAAACGTAGATATTTTCCTACGTTTTGGCCTGTCATCCACATGAAAACTGAGTTTTTTCACACGAAAACAGATCTTTTTAACAACTCCGGCCAAAGTGAAGATCTGCGTTTTCTCCGTTTTGGGTGTCTGCGCGTGGACGGACAAAACCGGAGTTTTAAGGTCCGCAACGTCATTTTCCGCGACAAAAAAATGCTGACATCACGTGTGCGACCTGTGTTTACGCTAGCCGGCATCATGGAAGCCTTCAGAGCTGCGCTCTGTCACTACCCGATCCATCAATTGTCCAAGCGCTTTCTGCTTGTTTGTTTTTGCAAGCGGAATTACTGCTCCTTGCAGAAGACCACAGACGAAGGACGAGGTTAAGAACGGGGGAAGTGCTGCCGCCTACAGGTCTGGCATGTCCTTAACAACGTATTTATCCGGGTACGTGTGGACAGAGTTTGTTTTTAAAACGCGGTGGTGTGGATGCAAGGTTTTGGAGGGGCGGATATTCGTTTTTAAAAAACCCCGGCTACGTGTGGACTAGGCCTTAGTTCTTTCCATCACAGTAAATGCTTAGTTAAATTGTCATGTTTTAGTTGTTTGTAAAATAAATTCTTACGTTTATAAACCTGTTTTCTGGATCAAAACAAAGTGTGTGCAATTCCTTAATAAAGAAAGAATCCAAGATCTTCTGATAAACACAGTAAAGACCAAGCAGAGTTGAGATTCTACATTTAAATAGAGTATCACAGCTTATTGTTCATAAGTAGAGGTAATATATTTATTGAGCTCTTAAAGCACTCAATTTACCAAACCCTACAATACAAACCTAAAATGTACTGAAACCTAATGTGTACTGAAATGTAGGTCAAATATTTCAACATATTTTAACTATAAATGTCAGATGGGGGAAAAAAGAGAACTAAACAACAATCTTATACATATTATTGAGCCTTTTATAATAAGGGTCTGTTATTTCAGCCTGATAATTTTGTTGTTTTATTTCATATTTTTTAGCAGCAAACCAGTTTTGTTTCACTTGAAACGTTGTCAAAAGGAATATTCTACTAATAAACAGAAGCTTAGATTAGAACACTTAACGAAAAAATATTTGGCCTTTAAAAAAGTGAGGCAGCAGAATTATGTATGTGCTGGCGCATGGTCAGGATGGTACCAACTCTACCTCTATTTGAGCCAGGAAAAACCCTGAAAAGTGTATAGATTATAAAGAAAATACATACTGATCGATTTCAATAAATACAGAATATTCTATAAAATTGGAGAAAATATATTTTAAGTGCAGCCCTGGCCATTTTTTGTCATTAATTTGTGATAAAACAAGTTGGTTGTGTTACCAGACTTAGTGTTTTTCGATTCTCTGCAAATTTAGCAAACCACCGTTTGTTTTTTGTCAGACTTGTAAGAATGAAAATATTGCCACGCTGGTAAACTACTGTAACCTTTTGTCAGGACTATTATTTCCACACCTCCTTGCAGCTACATCTTGTTTAGGTCACATTGCTGTCTGTTTACGTTTGCGAGGGGAGGGCTTGGTGATGGAGTGTGCTTGAGTCTGTGTTTTGATTGGTTGGGTGTGAGTAATGACTCTAGTATGAAGCTACCAGATAGGCTATAATTGATAAAGGAAATGTTTTATTGATCCATTTTTCCCTATAGAACCCCGCATCTATCCATTCGTATATATCGTTATTGAATTAGTGTCCAGCTCTAGTATGAGTAAGACCTTACCAACGAATGGCCGTTAAGGTCAAAAATCCCTGGAAGCGCAATTTTCGAATGAGTTTATCGTCAGATCATTCAACCTCCAGCAAAATTGCAAGCCCATCACACTCTCTTTCACCACTGGTAACGAGCGAAGAGGCACATGTGTAAAACAATGTTTACGAATGGCAAAAGTTTTGTAACAGCTTGTTACGAATCACTAAATAGGTTTTGTCCTCACAAGCTCCCACAGAAGCAAACATCGCATCTAAAACCACCAAATAGTTCCCAAGCGCAGCCACTGCTGCAGCTCACCGCTCCCCACGGGGATAGGTCAAATGCAGAGATGTAATTTCACCAGTGTGTGATGATGACTAACGGGACTTTAATTTTAATATGGTGTCACCCAGAGAAGTAGACCCGCGCCAATGTATTTTAGACCCAATTTTTAAGGATTTGTTACGAAGCCGCCAATCATTTTCAGGAACTGCTCATCATCATATTCAGGATTAATGGTAAAAACTACACATAGTCCCTTTAAATGCATCTTTCAACAGCATCGTCTTAAAGGAAGTTACATCAACTCGTTTGAATAATAATGACGATACTAATATAAAACTAAAGACTAAAAGGAGTCTGGAAAAAAAGACGTACTCCTATTTTAAAAACTGCTTATTTAAATCCCTTTTATAAACTCAGAGCCTTGCCTTGATCAGGTGTGTGTTTTTCTCCTAGATTACATGTTTGATTCAGGTCTTTCGAGGCAGGTTCTCTATTTTTGGAGTTTGCACAGTCTGAAAGATTACACAGGAGTCCATTTAGAATGAAAGGATATTTAAGGGAAAGATAAAAGATACTGACAACATAATGATAAAGCGTGCAGACAAAAAAAAGCAGTGACAGCCCAGAAGAAACGCCGCTTTGCCCCTACAAGAAGTGAGGCTACAATAATTTACTAGGAGGTAAAAACTAGAGAGGAAAATTGACCTGGGGATCAGTTGAAAGACACAAAAGGGGGGGGGGGGGGGGAAGAAAACAATCCCCAAGAATAAAAGCCAACCTGATGGAGCACAAACTAAATATTCCAATCATGGGAGAAATGCATAGAACAGATGAAAACTGTGGAATTGTGGAGAAGAAAATAAATTGAGTGATGATGAGAGGAAAGGAGTGATGATGAGAGTGAGAGGCGGAGGGAGAGTGACATGCTCCTGCTGCGACTTGCTGATAAAGAGGATATGGTCTTTATGCCTCAGAGAGAGCAGAAGATAAATGAGGCAGGATGAAAAGAGGAGAGACAAATGAGATGTGAAGAAAGTGGAAAGAGGTCTGAAAGTGGCCTAGTAGTGATACAGAGCCCAAAAAAATGGTTGAAAAACTGAATACCGTAGTGGGGAAGATACAGCGCAAAAAAAGTCTAATCATTGTAATGGCCATAATTATACTAAGCTCTTACAACAGAAAAGGGCGGTCTGCTTCGACATGTGTAGCTTCTAATCAAACGACTGCGTGTGATGTCTGTTCCATCTGTTCTTATGATGCCAAAGAGAGGTTGCCCAACATTTTGGGACCAATATGGTCTTGGTAAGGGTTGTTTTGGGGATGACACGGTTTCACAGCTCAATACAAGTGCAATTTACCCTCGATTCAAATATCTCACGAGTTGAAGTTAGACTTTGTCTGTTGAAATAAGCTCCTCTGTGCCAAGTGGTTTCGAAAAAAAAAAAAAAACAATAAAACCTCAACGCTCACTAAGAGTTGGTCACATAAATTGTTGCCTGTGACTTTATGTTTCTGACCCTTTCAAGGGTCCAAGATAATTGTGCCTGCAAGAATAGGAGCTGGATTACCAACCCAACCATCTGACACTTAAATGGAGAAAAGCCTAACTAGTGCTATTTGCAATGGATTTTCTTTGGTTTAACAAACCAAAGTTCTCTAGAGCAAAATGCACATTCTGCTGTTGTATGAAATAAAACTAAGTAATTTATAAAGACAAAACAAACTAAATAGGATACGTTCACTTCTGGTATTGCATCTATTTTCCCTGAAATAAACTGCTGTAAAGTTAAAACTAATTTCTTGCTAAAAGTGTCACAAAAACAACCATTTTGTCCTGTTTTGGTGATAGATTCTGAAAAGTGCAAAGGTGTTTTGAAAATGTATCCCTTTGAAAAAGAGTATTTCTAAGAACAGCTTTCTTGCAGCACCAGAGGCTCAGCCCCGCCCACAACCTGAGACAACAAAACCGTCATTTGGTATCACCACAGAATGCCAAAACACTTATGAAAACATAAACATGCACAATTCACCTTCAACAATATTTCTATGTCCCAGTTGTATTCATATGCTAAACAACTTATCAGCAGGACACACCCACTGACATGGAAGTGCTACACCAATCTCACCCCAGCAATCACGTCTTTCAACTATTACCATCAGGTCGACGGTACAGGTCACATAAAACAAGGTCAAACAGATTAAGGGATAGCTTCTTTCCCAGGGCGATCTCTATTGTAAATAAGCTTAAAAACAATTAAAAATGCTTAGTGACTGTCAAGGTCACCATCAACTACTATGCTGCTATTCTAATGCCATTTTTTTTACATGATATGGTAGCTGCTGTTCTGTATATAGTGTGCTAGTCGGCATATATTACTTTCTATTATTTTGTCACTTACTAGTGTTTTTGTTACTTACTATTGTGTTGTTAGCTACTTACTATTGTTTTGTTTTAGGGGACCTTTATATTTAGAGGTATTATTGTATTGTGCACCAAGGGAGTGGCACTCCAATTTCGTTGTATCCTGTACAATGACAATAAAGGCTATTATTATTATTATTATTATTATTATGATGATTATTACTCAAACCGACCCAGGCAGACCCTACTAAGGGTATGGCATATGACCTGAATGTGTGCATAACTGTATGAACAAAAGGGGTGTGAATGTCTCCAAGTGTGCACACTCGGTCGCGTCACCGACTCCACGAAGCGGGAAAGGGAGTAAGTTGTGGCTGTAACTAAGGTTAGGGTTAGGGTGTGTGTGTTCAACCCGCTATTAGCGAGTAGGATGGAGCCCCACCTTCACAGCTCTTAAAAGTATTCCAGGCAGCCCGTCACTTTCAACTTCCAGGGCACAGATGTCATTGTAAACATCAAAGACAGGAAATAACTGTTTGCCTATGAACATGCAAGTATTTATAGACGCATACGAGAGCACGGCTAAAGAATATTATTCTCGTGAGTGAAAGATTGTCGTTTTTCACAGCTCTTCTGGCGTTGTGAGGAGTGACCTGCTGAATAGCTGAGTCTGACGCTCCTTCAAGCTCTTTGAATTCACAAGTTGAAAAATTGACTGAGAGTTCAAATAACCTTCAACCCATTATGCTTGACTGTAAACTGGAGCTGATTATTGAGAGCAAAAACACTGAGCAGCTGGAAATAGTAGCTGAAATTAATCAGTTGGAAAATAGAAAAAACTAATTTTTACCCCAGTTATGTAACAATGTCTCCTTAGATCAACACCTGCAAGTGGAGACTTCATATTTCTATGTAGCCTACTACCAGCTGGCTTAACACAAGTGAACAGAGTGGGAATAAATCCAAAATAACACAAACAACTCGAGACAGAATGGAGAAATGAAAAAGGTCATCCACACAAGGCAACATCATAGCACTCGAGTAGAATTGGCAGATTAGGTCAGAGCAAAACGAAGTCGAGCAAGAACAGGAAAAAAGACACCAGATAAATGCATTCCTCTCTTCTCCTCTGAGATTTCTTTGGGTCATGGTCTTCTGAGTTAGAGGGAGGATTAAGAGCTTGAGTGCTGTAATTTCCTCACTAAATGAGGCAGCACAAATTATAATACTCTTATTAGTATTGCACCCAAAGGCCAACATATCATTCACCTGAAATGGGCCATTAAAATGTGTATATTAGAAAACAGATACCCTGAGTGTGGGGCATTTGGAGGCTTCCTTCTACAGATCAGAAATTGGGAAATGACAAAAACAGAGAGCTAATAGTTTAGTTGGAGCAGTTCAACAATAGGATCTAAGTATAAAAGGGCAAAGTTAGCAAGAGCACTAAAATGTGAGAAAGCAGCTGCAACACAGACACTTTGATGCCTGCACATAAAAACCACCTTTTGTCTACGTTTAGTCAAACCAAACCAAACGATAAATCCAAAGACAGTGAAACTACTTAAAGCTGCAAGCCAGAGTTTTCCCCCTTTCAGAAATTATGTAGGATTGTTTTTAGCAATCTATAAAAATAATTCTCTCACTCTGTATTGTGATATAATGTAGGCAATACATGTTTTTTTTTACTAAGTTTGAAAGACGAAAGACTCCGCCCCAAGACTGAGATCTGCCTATGGGTCATGACTTGTGGCCAGACTATATATTTACATATTTAGGACGGCTGGCCAGGCTAATGAAGATGCCAAGCAGCTGACATTGAGCAGATCGAAGAACGTCTTGCAGAAGTAGTCGAACGATAAGGACCCTGCGCTGAGTGAGTACGAAGATGCACAGCAAACATTCAATTTATGGAAGGAAATTGGAAGAAATGTGGATTTGGAAGGTGAGACTCTATGAAGTGATGGAGGGGAATGAGGCTAGGGATGGGTACCGAATTCGGTACTTTTTAAGGTACCGACCGAATTCCATAGTACCGACCGAGCAACGATTCATGTCATTTCAAACGGTGCCTCGTTTCGGTACCCGTCCATCATAACGAGAACTTGCCAAGACATCTGCGCATGCGCAAGAGCGTTATGTCATCGGTCGCTGCGAGCGAGTTGTAAACAGAGCAGCATGGTAGAAAGGACGCACGCTAAAGCTTGGGTCCACTTCACTAAATGTGATGGGTAACTGGAAGATGAAGCCAGCGACAACGATCTAAGTGAGACATCCTCATCTTAATCTGCTCTGGTAGGTAAATATAATTAGCTTGATATGTTAGCTTCCGTTTCGCTAATGGTGCGTTCGCTTTCTCCTCGGAACTCCGAATTCCTGACTAGAAGAACTTGAACGCGCTCTAAAGTTTGGCTTCACTTTAATAAATGTGTAAATGGGTGAAGACGAAACCAGTGACAACGATCTAAGTGTGAGGCATCATCGTTTTAATCTGCTCCAGCAGCTAAATAAACTGTTTAAGATAACGTTAGCTTGATAAATTAGCTTCCATTGCTACCATTGTTATCAGCTAATGGTGTGTTCGCTTTCTCCTGGGAAATTCTAACTTCCCAGTAGGAAAAATCAAATGAAAAAGGACGGTAAAAGGAATGAAGAAACACAGTAAATTTAGTTCACAGTAAAGATGTTTGCTTCAGTTTAATTATCAGCTTATAAAACTACAAGGACGATGTTAAAATACAAACAGTTGTATGTTATTTATCGTGATATTTATCAAATATGGTTATATATTGAGAAAAATATATATTTAATTATAAAAGAGAATTAAAATAATAAACACTCAAAAGTATCGAAAATTGGTACCGTTAAGTACCGGTATCGATTCCTAGGTACCGGGAATTAGTACCGGATCGATTCAAATGTCAAAGGTCCCCATCCCTAAATATGCCCATGTTAAAAAGTCTGAAACAAATGTACTCAATACAAATATCCAATGGTAAATACACCACCGTTAACATTACACGACTGTAATGGTGGAAAATATAAACTAGGCATGACCCTTTTGTTTTCAGTCAGTAACCCACCCTGTGATCCCTCAAATCAAAACAAAAACATCTGTAATCCTTCACAAGCTTCTTTGTCCCGTCCTGGTTCCTAAAAAATAAATAAAGAACCTCTGCTGTTTATCAGCATCTACTTAGTCAATTAAGGTTAATGCTTTAATCAATTAATTAATCCACCATTCCCGAGTAAGACCCACGGGTCACTCATTTGACAAAGTCTGAATTTTGATTAACACGGATAAAAACAGGGAAAAAGTAGCAGCTGTGTAAAATCAGACATGCAGTTCAGGTGTCTCAGCTTAAAACAGTCAGTTTAGTTTCCTGTGTAAAGAGCCACGTGGTAATGAACATGCTCTTCTTATTGTTAATTAAGCGATATGATGATCAATTTGCCAAAAATGATTATCAGAACTCAGATCACATTAATTAACTCACGATAAATGCAGGGAGCAGACAGATAAAGAGCAGGAACAACCCCCCAACCCACCACCACCCCTGCATCATCTGTGATTAGTTCCAGGGAGCTGGTTTAGTAGAATCTCTTGATTGTATCATTATGGAAATGTAAGAAAATCAAGGCGTTGCTTTCTAGAAAATAAACTGGCTTATCAGTTGCCACAGATGATCATTTCTCCTAGTTTCACTTAGTGTTTGTCATTTTCTGCCTCACACGGGCACATTGCAATAATATTAGCATCAATGTTCAAAAGTGTTGAGGAAGTTTTAACAGGACAGAGTCTCCCGATGTTTTTTCACCAACCAAGCCCAACGACACACAAACATTTAACGTTTTCTTTAAAGAGCAACAGAGAAGTGATGCATGTCACATGACAGTGTAAACAATACTGATGTGTTGACATCACAACAAGGCCAGGAATTAAAGTGAGTATAATCTTGGAAATTGAGCTAATTGTGCCACTGTGGATTAATTGTGGGCCATTCCCATCTGTACCGGGTCGGCCCGGGCCGGGTAGCCCCAGTCGGCCCCAGCCTGGCCCGGTTGATTCCACAAATCCTTGTCTTAAGCCCATGTGGGCTGATTCTACCCACCAATCAGAGGCTTGCTCTAATGGAAGGTGTGAATTTGCTGTCAGCAGTGGGTGTGTTGGCCCTGGTCGGCCTGAAGCAGACCACCTCGAGAAGAGGGCTGAGAATGAGCCTTGGTTGGCCCGGAAAAATACCAGGCTACCCAGATATGTAAACAACCTACGCTTCCCGGCCCGGGCCGACCCGGTACAGATGGGAATGGCCCATTGGAATAGTGGTTTCTTCTAGTAGGCACGGAATATTAGTAAGAGAAACTGTGAAAATCTCTTTACCTGCCAACAGTTTCCGGCTATCCATAATAGGCCATAACCAATGGAAAACACAAGCACAATACTCACTAACTGGACGACAGCAACCAAAGATAAGAAAACACTTTATATCAACAGAAGTCACACACACACACACACACACACACGCACGCACGCACGCACGCACACGCACACACACACACACACACACACACACAAAAGGATACCGTATTTTCTGGAGTATTAGCCGCTACTTTTTTCCTCCACGCTTTGAACCATGCGGCTTATAATGACGTGCGGCTCTACTGAAGATTTTCCTTCACCTGCCAGGGGGCGCTTTAGTATGGAGCTAGGATTGGGACAATATTCAGCGTAACTTGTACCAAGTTTTGTAACTTCGAACATGTTTCATCACATGTAACTTTGGATTTGTAACTTGTAACTTTAGTTTTCTAACTTGTAATTCTCAATTCATACTTGTATTTCTTGCTTTGTAACAGGAACGTTGTATTTTGTACATGTATTTTTTATTTTGAAAAATCAAACTTTTATTTTGTACATTTACTACTCATTTTGTAACATCAAACATTCATTCAGAAACGTGAAACTTTCGTTTTGTAACTAGCAGACTTCCAAATTGAAAAAATCAAGGTACAAGTTTGAAATCAAAACTCTCAAAAACACACATTTCATTCTACAGGTCCAAACCTCAAATCTACAGTTACGGATCTTTTTGTCTCGATTCTAGCGTCAGTGAGAGGATCTTGGGTGGAACCAATGAGAGCACGAGTCTTAGCTACCAATCACGTTTCTCGAATTCCTGTCCAATCATTGGGAGTGGAGGGCAGGTATCAGCTAATGGTGCATTCGCTTTCTCCTCGGAAATTCTAACTTCCCAGTAGGAAAAATCAAATGAAAAAGGACGGCAAAAGGAATGAAGAAACACAGTAAATTTAGTTCACAGTAAAGATGTTTGCTTCAGTTTAATTATCAGCTTATAAAACTACAAGGACGATGTTAAAATACAAACAGTTGTTTGTTATTTATCATGATATTTATCAAATAAGGTTATATATTGAGAAAAATATATATTTAATTATAAAAGAGAATTAAAATATTAAACACTCAAAAGGATCTAAAATTGGTACCGTTAAGTACCGGTATCGATTCCTAGGTACCGGGAATTAGTACCGAATCGATTCAAATGTCAGAGGTACCCATCCCTACCTCCAATTCAGATTATATATTACTATTTAGAGCAACAATCATTTTTTTCCCTGTGACTTCAAATTTGAGATCAAGAGGTCAAACAAAATCTATGGTTGAATAATGTTTGGAAATGGCACTAAGTGGGTTAAATATTATGAAGCGAACTGTCAGCGTTTAATTAGATACGCATTTGAGTTTGAAACATCCCCATCTGCAGAGCACGAAGCAGCTCTCTGACACACCCGTTTATTCAAGCCAACTGTCAATATTAAACCCATTGATCTGTGGGGTTTACATCTTGAAAGACTTAGCTATCCTTGTCAGATATTAGAAAAGTTATGAGACTGTTGTCCAGAAGGGACTCTTCTATTAGGTTCACATCTAAGGTCTGTAAACATGACCGCTTTTATGATCAAAATGCCAAGAATTTGAGATGGATTTATTCTCTGCCCGGAATATAATCTGACTTTTTTTGGTGACGTTAGCTTTAACTGTGCATAACTTCACTACTTCCCGATGCAATTTTAAACACTGGGTCATCCCACATTTTGAGCATTCTTTTGAAAACTACAGTCAAAACTTGTGGACTTGACATAGCTGTCACATCAGAGAACTTTCAAGCCAGAATTTACCACCAGGACTTATTTTAACCCTTTTAGTTGCATTTTTCTCCTCCAAAAGCACTTGCAGACTAATCCAGCTACTCTGAACAAAGAGTTGACACTAATGTTCAGTGAAAGCATGATTTTGCTCGCCTACAGCAAGCCCATCTCTCTGGTCTGTGTTCTTTGCAGTCAGAGGTGGTGAGCAGCAAACTAGCAAGTACCAACGAGCAAACTGAAAGCACATATTCTAAGTTATCTTTGCGGTTACTCAGGCAGATTGTGCAGTATGTAAGGGGAAAGATGAAGAAACAAAAGAGAAGGCCATTCCATACTTCCCTGAGTACTGTGCATGTAAATGCAATCAAAACGTTGTTGTTGTTACACCCCATCCCATGATGAAGCTTTATTATTCACAGTGAATTTTAACCAGATATCTTGAGACAATAAAGGGGTATTTGAGAAAGCTATTGCCCTTCTTCCACTTCAAAGCATTACGAAGTATTTCACATGAACTTAGTCTTTTCAATTTTGAAATCATCAATCTGGAAAGTTAGTTTACCATGAAACATATAAATGGTGAAATAAATCCTGTTCCAGTTAACCACTGAGGACATTTCAACTTGTTAGCCTCTTTTTCAGACTGATACTCACCACATGATACAAGATTAAACTAGAAAAGGAGGTAGTCACTGAGCAGGTGTGTAAAGAAAGGTGGCATGAACGGTGTTCTATAACTGAAAATAAAAAAAAATAAGGAATATGGTGCAAAAGTCTATTTATTTCAGTAATTCTACTTAGACTGAAAGACTACTTAAAAGCTCAGGAACACTTTAGAAGAGTTTTGGATGCATTAGCTGATTAGAGTGTGGCACTTTGAGCCTAGAATATTGAAACATTTCCCGATATTCCAATTGCAGGGTATCTGCAGGTTTATGGGAGTCAAATTTAAGACTTTTTAAGACATTTTTTAAGGCCACTTTAACCAAATTTAAGCTATTTTAAAAATTAAATTGAAGCTATAATTTCCAGCTATTGCCTGGAACCGGTGCTAACCACTTCGCGAACGTGGGATTAACCATCCAGTTACCATTAAACTTGCACTTCCCCATGGCGCGAGCTCCCACTAGCTTAACCAGCTAATGTGCTCATCTAAAAATAGCCCCCTTTCACAACCAACTGAATGTGTACGGTTTCGCTTACGTCAATATCATACACAAAAAATGCTGAACACAAACTAGAAATTTATGAAAATTTTATAGAAATAAAAGAATCTTGTTTATTGGGTCTTTGGTAATTTAAGACCTTTGGAAACTGTATTTAAGGATTATTTGTAATTTTTAAGGATTTTTAAGGCCTTAAATTTGGAAAAGCTAATTTAAGACTTTAAGGACCCACGGATACCCTGAAATTGTCTTGAGTTTTTAAATTTGGGGTTTTCATAAACTGTAAGCCATGATCATCACAGTTACAACAAGTAAAGCCTTGAAATTCTGGCTTTGCATGTAATTTATTTGTTAGTTTTACATTTTAAGTAGAATTACTGACATAATTTTTCCGAGTTTCACCTGAAAATCAACCTTTAATTAGCAGGGTAACCACTTGGTAGAGCACATTTTAACTATCTGAAGGATGCACTAAAAGAAAAACCATTAAACCACATTTTTGTTTTAAATGGGGATGTTCAGGAAAAACTTATTACCTTAGATTTTTTGTTATTATTCTACATTATATTGTAACCCTAATTCATGATTGGAAATGGAAAAAAACCAACATTGTCATTGTTTTATGTTCATGTAGAAGTTAAATGGCTAATGATAAGTTTGTGTCTCGACTGCACTGCAGCAACATCATGTGAAGGGGGGGTCACTATTAACCATTAATTTCTCTCAAACATGCTAAAAATTACCAAAGTATCACTAGCTTTCTTTGCACACTGAGTACAATACATTTTCTTTGATTTAAAAAAGTGGGTTCTCGCCACACTCCCGGAGGATGCTTTTACTTATCTCTAAGGCAAGGAGCTATAAAAACAAAGAGCAAAATAAATTAAATCTAATTTTGATAGGTGTGCATAAGGCCATACAGATGGCAATCTTTTCATCTTGAGCTCCAAAATAGCGTTGACAGAAAGGTCCGTTATTCAACAAAACCAAATTATACTGAGACTGATGGCCTGCTTGAGAATAGAGCAATAATAAAGCAAGAATGGCAAGTCTTCATTACCAATGCTTTGTGTGAACCACGGTGCAATGATAACACGCTGAAACTCATTTCCTATAAATATACACCTCTGCAGGATCTCTGGAGGCTGTGTGATTGCTCATTAAAATGAAATAATACAAATTGGTTGGATGATGGGAACAACTTAATATTTCACGAGAAAGGCAGAAGCTTCAAAGAATACTTTCTGAGCAACGAGAAGCAAAAGCAAAGGCATAGTCAGTATTACTAGCCGATAATAAATTACTACATGTATTTTTATAACAGCACACATGCGGTGTCATCTGCAAAGATTACAAAGCATTTTCATCTTTCCTTTCACAAGAAAAAAAAATGCTTGAGGTAAAAACTCTTCCATTTCAAGTTTGTCTTACTTCATCCTCCACAGAGGGATTGGTTGACTGATGATAGCTCAGCAGTTATTATGTTGGAATTATGTTTGAATAATGAACGCCAATTTTTCGGCAGTTCAGCATTTTTATAAAGAAAAATGCTTTATCTTATAACAATAGCATGACGCACATTGTCCAATGATTACAGCCAGTAGCAGGGGGATGTTGCACACTATGCAGCTAAGACTTACAGAAAATAAAGTAAGAAGTCAATACATTAACCATTCTGAAGCTACTTTCAACTCAGAGAAAGCTATGTATGTTTGAGGTAGCTCAGGAGGTAGGGGGGGTTGTCCAGTTCTTGGGAGGTTGCAGGTTCTAGCAGGTTGCAGGTTCATTCCCGGCTCTCACCAGAGAATGTTGCTGTTGTGTCCTTGGGCAAGACACTTAACCCACAGCTTACCTGTTGGTGGTGGTCGGATGAACCAGTGGTGCCTGTGTATAGGGATGGGTACCGAATTCGGTACTTTTTAAGGTACCGGCCGAATTCTATAGTACCGACCGAGCACCGATTCACTTCATTTGAAACGGTGCCTCGTTTCAGTACCCGTCCTTCACAATGAGAACTTGCCTAGACAGCTGCGCATGCGCAAGAGCGTTATGTCATCGGTCGCAGCGAGCGAGTTGTAAACAGAGCAGCTCCGGTAGGTAAATAAAATGTTTAAGATAACGTTAGCTTGATTTGTTAGCTTCCTTTTCACTAATGGTGCATTCGCTTTCTCCTCGGAACTCCGAAATTCCGACTAGAAGAACATGAACGTGCTCTAAAGTTCGGCTTCACTTTACTAAATGCGACGGGTGATTGGGTGAATATGAAACCAGTGACAACGAGTGTGAGACATCATCGTTTAAATCTGCTCCAGCAGTTAAATAAACTGTTTAAGATAACGTTAGCTTGATATGTTAGCTTCCTATGCCACCATTGTTATCATCTAATGGTGCGTTCGCTTTCTCCTCGGAAATTCTAACTTCCCAGTAGGAAAAATCAATTGAAAAAGGACGGCAAAAGGAATGAAGATACACAGTAAATTTAGTTCACAGTAAAGATGTTATAAAAGAGATTTAAAAATATTAAACACTCAAAAGTATCGAAAATTGGTACCGTTAAGTACCGTTATCGATTCGTAGGTACTGGGAATTAGTACCGGATCGATTCAAATGTCAAAGGTACCCATCCCTACGCTGTGTGTGGCGGGCTTCGCCTCTGTCAGTGCGCCCCCAGGGCAGCTGTGGCTACATAGCTCGTCCCCATCAGCGTGTGAATGTGTGTGAATGGATGGATGACTGGTTGTGTTGTGAAACGCCTTGGGTGCTATATAAACACAGGCCATTTCTTGGCAGGCTTCAGGTTAATTCCCGGCTCTCACCAGAGAATGCTGCTTACCATGATATATTCAGAAATTCTACATTTAAACACTCGAGGAGCTATGTGCAAGTCAACAGGAGGTAACCTAACTTCAATCAGTAGCACATTTAGTACTAATCACCACTAGTGACATAATTAAACATTTGCCTCCATCTCAAATAGTTTCAACTGCTTTGATAAAATAACCTGCATCCATGCAGAGGGTATGTGATGTTAGGTGGTCATCACCTGGATGCAGCAACATTATTACAGCACAATAAACCAAACTGCCATTATTTCTAACAGCATCATTACAAATATCAAGTGTTTATGGATCCACAGTTTCCAACATTTTTCCAGCTAGACTTTACCCTGATTGATTTGTACACATGAACAGTGGCTCAAATAGAAGAACCTCCTCTTAATGTAGCCTGTCGGCCATTTATCAGGGTATCTGCAGGTTTAAGGGAGCCAAATTTAAGACTTTTAAAGACCTTTTTTAAGGCCACTTGGACCAAATTTAAGCTTTTTTTTTCCAATTAAATTTAAGCTATAATTTCCAGCTATTGCCTGGAAACGGTGCTAACCACGTTGCGAACGTGGGATTAGCCATCTAGATACCATTAAACTTGCACTTCCCCATGGCGCAAGCTCCCACTAGCTTAACCAGCTAATGTGCTCATCTACCAACAACCAACTGAATGTGTACGGTTCCGCTTACGCAAATGTCATACACAAAAAATGCTGAACACAAACTAGAAATTCACAAAAAAAAAACTTAGAAATAAAAGAGTCTTATTAATTGGATCTTTGGTAATTTAAGACCTTTGGAAACTGTATTTAAGGATTATTTGTCATTTTTAAGGATTTTTAAGGCCTTAAATTTGGAAAAGCAGATTTAAGACTTTTTAAGGACCCCCAGTTACCCTGATATATTGGCATAATGGCCAACAGCAAAAGCAAGCAGGCCTTTTAAAAGAGGATGAGAATCAACATTCCCATCCTGAGTCCATTTAATCAATCCAGTAAGTTATGATGCATGATAAGAGAAAGCATTGTAGAGTCTCTGCTTATTGATCTGAGTGATGCAATAGTCTGCCACTCCAAAACCCTTGCTGGTTGTTGAGTAAGAGACGGTGTATGAATAATAAAAAGGTTTTTCAGTTTGTACTTTTCCTGCAAAGATAGCAGGTATTTGGCACTCTTTAAGCGTGACAAAAGATGGATTAGACCAGGAATGCCGTAGGCTGTAGCTTTTCCCAGAATGTAAAGCAAATACTTCACTATTTATTACATTTTCTAAAATAAAAACATTCAAGGAATTTACCATGATACATTCAGAAATTCAACATTTAAACACTCGAGGAGCTATGTGCAAGTCAACAGGAGGTAACACTTTTCCATTAATTAGCTTTAGCAACCAGCTCCCTCACAACACATGTACACCTCATTTTAGCACAAATCTGTGTTAAAGGGCACCTTCATGTTTTTTTGTAAGGGTTAACGTTAGTAAACAGTCAGTTACTTAAACTAATTCAGCGCAATAGCCTGTGCACATATACTAGTGTGTGGCAAAAAAAAGAAAAAGCTCAAATGGGTGTGAGCTGCTACAGTGCGACAGACGGAGCCTGTGTCATTAGTACCCAGAGGACCGAGTCTTTGATGTTGTCTATCCTTCTTGTTTGATGTTACTGGCCTTGTAGATGAAGCACAAGAATCAAATGATGCATTATGTACAGAGGTCCAGCTTCAGTTACCCGAGTCTAGTTGTCTGAAATACTCAGATCAAAGTGAAGGGACCCTTACAAATCCAATACAAGACAGAGTGGAACAGTCAACAGCTTCCATGACACAAAAACAAACTCCCCCTTGATGCACAGAAAAACATAGCACGTCCAATTTAGGCACAAATCAGCAGACTGCAGCGGCACGGATGCAGCCTCTACGATGGGATGAATGAATCGACCATCGGCAATGGGCTGCGCCGTTACGGTTGTTTTTTACAGGAGGCGATTTGTTTATTTGTTTGTTTGTTTGTTACTGGGGAATATTTTACACGCTACGCACAGAGAACATCGTGGAGGTAACAATTAAGAAAAGATCTCCATCAGCGCATCTGAGCCTTTTCTCACCTCCTCCGCCTCTGGCTGCTGACAGTGCACGCGCAAGTGGTGCGCTGAGGAGAGGCTCGTCTGTGACGCACTCGACATTGTGCATTACAGCGCGGCGTTGAGTAGAAAGTGGAAACGCTTCTATCTTTCCGAGTCTGGAAGACTTCTCAATCAATCAAACAAAGCTTTATTTATAAAGCGCCTTCCGCAACTCTGTCAGGAAGCCCAAGGCGCTGAACATGGTGCAGTAGAAGTACAAATATAGTGAATAAATCAAAAATAAAAGCAATTCAAAAATAAAAGCAATTCAAATTACAAAATACAAATTACAAAAAAAGGTGAAACATTCTAGTACAGGACAGATGGGTAAAACAAGGGATAGAGTGAACCAATGAAAACTGTGAAAGAAATTCAAAGAGGGCCGAATCAAACATGTTCAGGAAACGCCAAGCGGAGAAGGTGTGTTTTTAGGTGACTCTTAAAGGCTGGCAGAGATGGGGACAGCCTAACTGAGGGTGGCAACTGGTTCTGGTTATTTCATTTGGAGAAATGTTTCCTGTTTTAAAACTTTGGCTGAAGTAGCGCTCGTCGTTATTCAGCGCTTGCTTCGATTGTGTCAGCAGAGCACGGATCCATCCAGAACATTATTTAAACAGCCGTGAGTCTGTCTGAGGCAAAAGCCTAAAAGCTCATAACCTCTTCAGCAAGCTCCCTAGAGACATTTGATTACGCACAAGCTGCAGGTGACCAGTTCAGGTTTACGCGGCGGAGGAGGAATGTGCGTTCGAGCCGCAGCAGATGAAATGTTCCTAATTTAAGTGAAATGTTCCTAATTTAAGTGAAATCCATTAATTGCATTATTCATGTTACTGGGACATTCTGATCAGCTTGGTTGGACTAAATATTAATTCAAATGAATGGAAAGTTAACGAATGATTGTTCATTATTTAAAAAATGATCATGTGACCTCTGGCAGCGAGCTGCCTCCTCAGAGTGCGTCCGAACGCAGCAGCGATTCATTCCATCCCCCCACTTATAGAAGAAAGAACCCCAGAAGATTTTGTTCAGAAAGAAACATTTAGCTTACATAAAAACCACAACAGTGGGCACCACGGGGAAACAAAGACAAGGCTTCTTTTTTACATTTTAACCGTGCTTAATAAGTTAAAGTCCCATTAGTTGTCACACACTCAGGTGTGTGTGCGAAATTTGTTCTCCGCATTTGACCCATCCCCTGGGGGAGCGGTGAGCTGCAGACACGGCCGCGCTCGGGAACCATTTGGTGGTTTAACCCCCCAATCCAACCTCTTAATGCTGAGTGTCAAGCAGGGAGGCATTGGGTCCATTTTTTCAAAGTCTTTGGTATGACCCGACCAGGAATCGAACCCCTGATCTCCCAGTCTCAGGGCGGACACTGTACCACTAGGCCACTGAGAAAGGTTATTGTGTTATAATACGGGCCGTTTATACGTCACTCCAACACATTCTCACACCCAAGGCGTCAAAATATGACGTGTGTGACCAAGCCTCAATATATGATGATTCGGGACGCCCCAGCGCATCAGGAGATGACGATCAGGGACACGCTGGGACACGTGACTCCGCTGGTGCCACTGTTTGACGCGCGCGGTCACACGGACATTATTCGACTATTTAACCTTCCCCTCACCCCAATCCTAACCTTAAGGTCCATAAATTGTGACCTTAACGTTAGGATTGGGGTGAGGGGAAGGTTAAGTAGTTCACAAGTCGTTCTAATGTCCGGCTCACCACCGGCGTCGGATACCGTCGCTCTGGGACGCTGCGTCAGCTGTTTGTCCCTGACCGTCGTCTCCTGACACGCTGGAGTGTCCCAAATCGTCATATATTGAGGCTTGGTCACACACGTCATATTTTGATGCCTTGGGTGTGAGAATGTGTTGGTCACTCTACCAAACTATAAATACAAAATTAAACAAAAAGAAAAATATAAATTTCTCTTCCAGCAAACGTGCTGCGCTTGTCTAAACAAAATCTATGTTTTGGGCTTCTTCTTTGTTTGCAAATGAATCCGTGCGTCATCACGTCACATGCACGAATAAATCGTCCATCGTCTTTTTTTGGATTGACGATTGGCGGTGGAAAAAATTATACAAATCACCCGACCCTACTCTACACCTACAGAGACTATAAATGTGAAGAGGTGCACCCACAACGACTAGTCTATGCATGGTATCAACACACAAACTCAATAGTCTACCGCAGTGCTGTAAGTCTGAACAGTAGAAATCACACTTATTCATTGTAGGTATACATTTCTTTGTTTCATTTTGTTTCTGCAGATGTAATAGCAAGGGATGTGTATTGGTGAAATTATGGCGATGCGATATGTATCACGATACAGGGGAGACGATACGATATATTGCGATACATTCAGTCAGACAATATTAGCGATTTTTTTAAACTGAATTTGTTGTTGGAAAATTCAATAAACAGTCCAAACTGACTTGTAACATGTTTAACATGAGGTATCTGAACAAAAATACTGTAGAGAGATTAAAATTTCCATGATGGAAACAAAACCCAGTGCACACTGCTGCCAACTAGAGGTTGGCTTTTGAATTGCACCAAAAGAAAAGAAAATACACAAATGTTTGCATGTAAAGTTTTCCTAAAATTTGATCCACAACTTTTGAATTTCAATATAATATAGCAGGAAAAAAATCACGATATTTTGCTATATCGATATTTCCGATACATGGCTTTTCAATATTGATATGTCGCTGAAAAAATATCACGATATATTGCCATATCGATATTTTCGTACATTCCTAATAGCAAGTAATATCTGTCTGCTTTATTTGAAACAACAATTCAAAGACAGCAAATTCAAATAATCAAAAGTTTTCTATTTAGATTCTTAGAAATGCATTTCATTGGGGTTGATTAGCATTATCAGTCCAATCTCAAGCGTATGAGCAAATTACTGAACGCCTAAAACTACTGTCCATTATTTAAGAACATAATGTTGTTCTTTCCCCTCACACATTCAATTTAAAGTTTTTTATTAACTGAAGGAATAATAAAAATCTGCAAATATAAAGTTTGTGCCTCTCCCACATCGCTGCTGGTAGTAAGTCATCACAAACACTGATGAACACGCAAAATCATGCGTCTTCAGCACAGTGAGACAAACACAGCAGCTGAGTTACAACTGTGTTGCAATCAGAGATGAATTAGATTTTGATGAATGTGTAGAGCAATGAAATAAAGGGATTAAAATGATTTAGTTCCTTGTGAAGATTAAAAAGTACATGTCAGAGGACTTATCACAGAGCTAGCTGTTTTATTTAAAATTAATGACTTTAAGGAAAGTTCTGAAAGGTATGAGGAGTTAGGTAATTAGCCAACATGAAGGCAAAAAGTTCTGAGAGTCTATGAAGTCAGTCAAGCCTTCCTGCTGTCACTGGCAGGAGGTTTGGAAATGAGATGAGAGGCCAGGTGAAGACAGCAGGAGATGAACTAAGCCTGGTGCATCTCCTTCCCTCCAAGTGTTTCTCCGGGACACAAGCCAGAAACTCCTGGAAGTTTCTGAGTGTTTGCAATGCTTTTATCCCCTTCTCTATTTCGTGAGCATTTGTGAATGAACATTAGACAAAGAGATTGTACGGTACATAGAAGTCAGTCAGAGGAGAGAGTAGCTTCAGACGGCAGGATTTGGAGTCTTGAAAACTCACTTGTTCAAGCTGGTTTTGGTGTGACCTTCATCACCCTCTCCCTAACTATTCCACCTTCCTCAGGATCCACTGATTTCCCTCTTTCCTTTTCACTCACTCTCTTTCTTTCTTTGCGATTTTTAATCACAATAGTCTATTTTTGGCTCATTTTAAATATATTTTTAATACTTTTTTTAATTATTTTTTATATTTAACATTTTTTGTTTTTGTGAAGCGCCTCGTAATTTTTATCTTGAGCGGCGCGATAGAAATGCTATTTTCTTCTTCTTCTTTTCTTATATTTGGACATCTTGCCTCTGATTGGCTAACATTAAAGTGACTCTACCACTGAATGTTTGTTTTGTAACACTGATGTTTTATCTCCACAAATAACACAAGCCTGAAGGAGCTCTGCTGTGTGGCGGAGTTGCTAATGCTAACTGTTAGCTTCTACTAGCCGAGGCCAAGAGGGAATTTCAGGCTCCCAGAGCTGAAGCCAACCAGGAAGTGGCAAATATTTATTTTGTTTAATATTTCTAATCATTGACCGAGACGTACTCTGCTCTTTCCTGGACACTAAATCAACAACGGCATACCAAAAGATGGGTGAGTCCATGAATGTTAAGTGACAGTGTGATGTAGACTTGTCAGGCTTTTATGAAAAGAGCGTTTTTCTATCTATTTTCCATCTGAGCTAATGCAGGAAATAGGGGTAGAAGATTATTTTCATGTTCTGCCTGCATGTTAAACTCAGAGTGACTGATCATTTAGAATAAGTAAAGAATGGTTTCTCAGTGAACCTGCTCTTTAATTGGAAAAAGAAAAAAAGCTGTATCAAAGCTGAATGCCACCTCCTGTTTTTGACCTTAGTCATCATGGCGAACAACCTGGCAGGAACAAGTTCTGTTTGCAGAGCAAGGTTTCATCTCAACTCATTCACTGCCATTGACGACTAAAGTCGTCATTTTAGATCCAACCGTTGTTTTTACTGTTTGAGCATCGGAACGAACCCCCGCGCTGAGAACAAACACCTCAGCCCTGAAGCCGATCTTCATCCACACATGTCGTCCGTCACGTGATCAGGAAGCAGAACATCCATGTGTTAGGAGATCGTTTTGGGCCGCTCCTGTAAAAAAAGTGAGGCGCGAACCGGAAAAGCGTCTGCCGACCACAATTCGACAACGGATTATGAAAGAATGGATAACGCTCGAAACACGCGGATTCGTCCTGATGTAAGAGGTGAGTCTCCTCTTTGTTTTGGCGTCGACATCACCCTAGCGCGCAACGTTCTGTGACTCTTAAAAAAACTGTAAAAACGGTGAGAAACCCTGGCAGCGAATGAGTTAATAGCATCAATGCAGATATGCAACTTTGTTATTTTTCTTTTGTCCAGAGATTAAAATTGAGATATTTATCTGGCGCCTGCTGCATTTTAAGTGACACAAAAAGAAAAAGCAGGTCAAAGATTTACTTTTCACCTATTAAAGAATATCTTCAATTGGAGATACCTTGAGGTAAAATAAAATCTTACCTTTGCATTTCATTTTTAGGAATCCACCAGGAATCCTTATTCATGGTTAAATATACATGTCTAAACTAATACTGGTGGCAGTTCACATACCTGTCCTCAGATTTTGGTTCTAGAAGAATTGCCATCTAAAAATAATAAAATAAAATAAAAATCTCACTAAATCTATTTGGTTTTGCCTCATCTCATCCACAACATCAAGATGTTTTCATTACCCCCAGAGAGGTTACGTGAGACATCTTCATCTTAATCGGCTCCGATAGGTAAATAAAATGTTTAAGATAACGTTACCTTGATATGTTAGCTTCCGTTTCGCTAATGGTGCGTTCGCTTTCTCCTCGGAACTCCGAATTTCCAACTACAAGAATATGAACGCGCTCTAAAGTTTAGCTTCACTTAACTAAATGCGACGGGTGATTGGGTGAAGATGAAACCAGCGACAACGATCTAAGTGTGAGGCATCATCGTTTTAATCTGCTCCAGCAGTTAAATAAACTGTTAAAGATAACGTTAGCTTGATAAGTTAGCTTCCATTGCCACCAGTTATCAGCTAATGGTGCGTTCGCTTTCTCCTCGGAAATTCTAACTTCCCAGTAGGAAAAATCAAATGAAAAAAGACGGCAAAAGGAATGAAGATACACAGTAAATTTAGTTCACAGTAAAGATGTTTGCTTTAGTTTAATTATCAGCTTATAAAACTACAAGGACGATGTTAAAATACAAACTGTTGTATGTTATTTATCGAGGTATTTATCAAATATTGTTAAATATTTAGAAAAATATATATTTAATTGTAAAAGAGAATTAAAATATTAAACACTCAAAAGTATCTAAAATTGGTACCGTTAAGTACCGGTATCGATTCCTAGGTACCGGGAATTAGTACCGCATCGATTCAAATGTCAAAGGTACCCATCCCTATGTCACAGATGCCAGTTTCCAGAGCGCTGGCTTTTAAAAGCCAGCAAACCGACAGTTAGCCTTGAATAGGGCTTACATATATTTGAATTTAAGATGATAGGATTTCTTGCCACATCCACACCATCCATAGCTTGGGTCTTTGTTTGTTCAAACACACAGTCCCTTTCTGTCACTGTACCTTCAAATTACCATAAAAAACCTGCAGATGTTCAAATTCACAGGCTTGTACACAGATTTGCCCACACCTGGCAGAGCGGGAAGCTGTGTAAAAGCTAAAAAAGAGTCGATACATTTTCAGAAATGTCACAGATCCACTTTCTCGTTTACTCTCTCTCCTCAAACTGAAAGCTGTATCATGTAGGTGCTGCCCTTGGTCTCACACGTGCACAGCTGCAAGCACAGAGGCGTGCACGCATTAGGACACAGGGAGAAGTACGACTTTAAGTCTCCTCTTTTCTGTTCCCGGAGCAAAAAGTCGAGAGTCTGGGCTTAGGTGATAAGTGCACTGGGATAACACCCAGCAAGAAAACACACACACACACGCACACGCACACGCACACGCACACACACACACACACACACACACACACACAAAGTAGGTACAGCTGTATTTCCTCTTTCTAACACCAACAAATAATCTTTATATAATGCATTTTTGCTCAAGCACTCATTTGGAGACCACTCACACACAAACAAGCCAACAAACACAGAGACACAAATAATATAATTAAACTGTATTTTGCACCGTTTCTGCAGACTGGCAGAACAGCAGAGGAAAGCATCACCAAACACGCCTCCAATGCACAGGTTATAAATGAGTACCGAACAGCTATTTGCTTTTGTACCACTTATAAACATCCAGATGTGAATTGGTTTTAGGACAACCCTATCATGAAATTTAAAATTAATCATTTTTATTTGATCAATGCTGAAATGACATTTAGTACAATTACTCATTAAGTCAGGAAACAGAATGCATTAATTTATCTTTCTCAGCTAAAAGCACAATGAGAACTACATGCAATTAGAGCTAAATTATGATCTGTGTTAACCTGAATGTTTCCCAACTTATTAAATAATATGACTGAAGTAATAATGGGCTCGACACACGGGAGGCGACATCGACTCTCCTCCATTCATTTTCAATGAGACATGTGCAACACAGCGATGATCGCGAGTCTCCCTCCTACCAAGCGAAATGCGAAAAACGTGCGTGAAATTTTGCGCTCATGCACGTGTCGTGCACAGGCGACCCAGCGATGCGATCCCAGAAATTTGAAATATTTTCAACTTTTCATCTCTGTCTCCCGGACGAGGACCAATCAACGGAGGTTTCATTCACTGACCAATGAGCGGACAGGATGCTCCGTACATCTCCGAGCAAACATGGAGGAGAAGTTGATTATTATTATGTTTTATAGTAAAATCACAAGTAAGATTTCACATAACTCTAGCAGCACCTTGTGAAACATATCTACTGCTTTATTAACTCTGAACCACTTAAATAACCTTAATTCCCTCCAACCTGACACAGCCAAACAAAACAACGGAAGTTTTGATTTCGCCATGGAACAGAACGCGTAGACAGCTTTGCCACTGGCCGTGGATCGCCTCCCGTGTGTCAGGTAATAAAAGCGACAGCGACGAATTTCGCTGATCGCGGTCGTTTGCCGCCTCCCGTGTGCCGAGCCCATAACTCTAGATATAGAACTTTTGAGCACCAAAAAGCTGCTGCTAGAAAGCACAAGTTTGTAAAAGCCATGTAATGTCTAAAATATCCACAGATCACATTTTAAAGAGACACTTTGGAACTTTTTCATATTTTTAAATCAATTTTCTTGGGCCAGTATGTGCTAAAACGACCCTATACCGGTGTCTGTACAGGATCTGCTCGGGTGCAGGATCGGCTCTGGGTCCTTCGACTGCTGATGACGTCACATCACTGCAACTCTACTCGGCTTTCACACACGTTTTGGAAAGACATCAGCAGTTTTGTTAATAAATTCTTGTTTGTTAACACCTAAATGTTTTCTTTATAATTGTAATTTGTTAATAAAACACCATATTATCTTTGTTTTGTAAAGAATGTGAAACTGCATAAAACACATCGGACTGACAAAAAATAGAACAGTTCTTATATGTGAAGCCATATCTGTTTGTATTAATGTGGAGTTTGTCTGTATATTTCCTTAGTTGTTATCTAAATACATTCTTTGACTCTAAACATTGCTTGGTGTCTTTCAATAAAGTTCTTATATTTTATTTTGCCCCATTTCATCAACATCAAGAGCTTTTGAGCATCATCGTTTATCATTTGCTTATATTTTACATTTCCTTTAGAAATTTAAACATATTTTCTCCAAAAAGTGTTGATTTTTGGACTACAGGACTACAACCGCTAAGACTACAACCGCTAATTTGTTCTGACCAATCAAAATCATAACGTGAGAACGTCATTTCTGTAAGCTTCATGTTCAGCCAATCAACTACTTTGACGTCATCGGCAGTCGAAGGACCCTGAGAAGATCCTTTACCAACACCGGTTTGAATGAAATGCCACCAAACTCCTATCGCCCCCTGTGGCCAGAATATTCCACTTGCAACTTTAGAGTAGCCGGTCTGCTCTGTTGGGACTTAAAAATGTAGCTGATGTGCCTGACACTGCAGTCAGCTTCCAGCACGTATCTGCATGTTTTAGATCATGAACGCAGCTGATTTGTTTATTTAGTGATGAATAACTCCTGTAGACACTAATGAAGGCTGAGGAGATGTTTCAGCTGTAAGATTAAGGTGTTAAAAAGAGGAATGTATAGCGAGGAGATGCACGCTAAAAGCAAATCAAAACTGCCCCTTTAGGCAGACTATAGTCCAAAATTAGCATAAGCAGGTGGCAGAGTTGTGCTCTTAGTGCTGATTAAAACCCAGGACTGTACAAATTAAAAGACTAACATTATTTATATTTTTTAATCACCTTAGAATCAATATTATAAAATATAGCGCAAAGTGTAATGTGACTAAATAAATGTAGACGTTTTTTTGTTTGATTCTCATCCAAGGCACAGTATGAACCTAAAGAAATGATAAAAAGTTGAAGAGATTAGCTTTTCTGTTTACAGAGGAAGACTCTAAAGGGAAAGAAAACTAAAACAATCACAAAGCATTACATTCTTAGAGTCTAAAATAGAAAATGTGAATGGAACAAGTTGAAAAAAGTTTCATGTCTACAAAATTCTCTCTCTCTCTCTCTCTGTGTGTGTGTGTGTGTGTGTGTGTGTGTGTGTGTATGTGTGTGTTTCTATATTTCCATGTTTGACTCACAAGTTTCTTCCTCTTATCCTGCTCAGTTGGGGGCTCCTCTTCTTCACTTAGCTTGGGTTCTTCAAAATGGCTCATCAGCATGCAGCTGCAAACACAATAATATTCAACTCAATATGACTAACCACCCATAGACCTGCACAGTAGGACACAGTCTCAAAACAAGCAGTGTGTGCAAACACAGGAACACAAAAAGACTGAAGCCTCTGGTGGCTTTATTACACAGCAACGGCCGCTGTTCATACTGATTCATCCTCATGCAGAGAGAACCACATGTAAATCAACACTACACTACACTACACTATGATGTTAGATGGTACATTATGATGTCACAATGTCGTGTGTGTGTTTGTTAGCGGCTCCACCCTCTCGGTCTGCTAGGCAACAGCATTTGTTGCATTTTTCAAACAGGAAGTGGGAGTTGAGTAAGAATCTGGTAGGGGGTGACTTGCTCTTTAAGGTTTTTTTCCTGACCAATAAATGACATTTAGCTTTGTGTTTTTTATATAAAAATATTAAGCAACCAACCAAAGAGCATCACTAAATGTAGAAACATTGTAATTAAATCAAATCCAATAAAGCTTCTAACTTTAGATGAGAAGGCTTAAAATTTGTGACCAACAACTTTTAATCTCTCCCTGTAACGAATTAGACATTAAAACTTACTCCTTGTACGTGCCCGTTTCTGGATCCTCTGTCATCACATCATGCAGAGCTTCAAGAGAAATGCTGATGATGCCACAGAACTTGTCCTGGATCACACTGATAACACACAGATTAAAGCTTCATTACTCATGAGATCTCATTCCTTTAACAGCTGACTGCTTGTTTTTGTACAAGTGTGTGTGCATGCATGTGCAGCTGTGAGATAGATGGGCATTTGTCCAATCAATTACTTCACCCATTTAGGGTGGGAAAAAAAAAATCTAAGTAAATCAAATCAGAGTAGCGACTGAATTCCATTTTCTAGGCACGCTGAAGCGATGGAGTCTGCCTGGGGGGAAAAATAAAAGACAAACACATCGTCATCTACTGAAAATTCACATCACAGCTGTAGGAATCAACATTCTGTGCTCAGTAGGATAGCAAAGCAGTGGATAATTGAAAGTCTAAATCAAAATGTGAGTTTTGAAAACATTCTCAAACATTTATGATAAAACAAAACCGTGTTCCCATAGTGCTCATAAAGCACAACTACAGCTGCAAAGTCTTTTATTGTCTGAGGCACACACAGCCCAGGATGATAAATAAAAAGTGATGGGACTTATTGTCTTAACAGCTAGAATTCTTGTTTACTACAGCGATTATTCCTGTAAAGAGTCGGCCCACACTTTGAAAATATGCTGGCTTGCAACACCCACCACCCAAACTTGGAGACAAGCAGCAATCATTGATGAATTATTTGAGTCATTCTTTGAAAAGCATTGTGGAAAAAAAAAAAGAGGTGGGACCCCCACATCTAAGGGAATAGAAAACCAAGGAGGCAAAAAGAGTATAAAAAGAACAGAAGTGTGGGTTTGAGAGCATCAAAGGCTGTCAGTTTATGTACTTGACTAGGCAGAACCCAGGTGAGGCGATGCTAAGTTCACTGAGCATAAAGTCTGGAGAAACTCAGCATGAAACCCTGTCAGCCAACATGGACCAACCCCAGATTTCTTAAGTGTGGAAATATTTTTCAATTAATGACTTGAGGCAAAATACTGCTAAACATCCGTGCACCGTGTTCCTCTTTACATTCATGTAAAACAGCTGCATCCTAAAATTCAATTCAATTCAAAAATACTTTATTAATCCCAGAGGGAAATTGATTGCTGTAGTAGCTCAGAATAATAATAATAATAATCAAGTCATCAAAGAGTTGTTGTATATTACAATGGCTGTTGGCAGGAAGGATCTCCAGTAGCGGTCAGTGTTGCAGCCAAACTGAAGAAGCCTCTGACTGAAGACACTCTTCCGTTGTCGGACAGTCTTGTGAAGAGAATGCTCAGGGTTGTCCATCATTTTCTTGATTCTCTGGAGAATCCTTCTTTGCATTATCTCCTCCAGCGGTTCCGAAACTGCCGAAACTCTGGCTGAGTCCTTGAAAGGGCTTGGAGTTCCTCCATCTTGTTGGCCAGTGATCTCACATTGCCCATTATGATCGATGGAAGAGATGGTTTGAATTTCCTCTTTCTCTGTCTCCGTTTTGCTCCCGCTCTGCACCCACGCTTCTTGCATTTTAGCTCATTTGGGATCCGTGGCTTCAGTTGAGGTATTATTTCTGCCTTTCCAATGTTAATTAGCTGCTCCCGATTGTAAACCAGCTTGTTGCCATGGTTACACACCATAACAAATGCTCAAAAAGTGAAAAAAAAGCTAAAAATAGCTGTAAAAATCCTCCAAGCTTCACAGCACCCGAAACAGAAAAGTAAAGTGTCCAAAAAATACATTTTTTCTTGAGAAACTAGAAGAAAAATGTCCAAGAAAAGGCTAAACTTACATATGGTCAACAGAGCTACTCCAACATGCAGCCGCCCAGAGCAGCGCAGTTCCGCAAAGTTGGAACCACCATAGATTAGGCCTCACTGGTTCAGTTTTATCTGTTGGCCCAAACTTTAACTCAGACCATGATGTGTGTTACACACAATACATTTTGCATACATATGCATTAGGATTGTAGCGGTTCGTGTATTCATATTGCTCAGTTTGGCACCCTCAGACATGTAACTGTGTTGCACGCAATTGCTATTAGCTAGAAAAACAAGCTGTGGTGTCCAAATTCAGGGTTTGCATGTTAAACAACTTGGCCTACCCTGTCAATGTTGGCTGGTATCAGTTTTAGACACTAGGTCCTTCTTTGGCTGGGTAGACAGGAAGTGAACGGCTGTAAAATGAGACGGTCTTTCATAGCATATGTCTTTCCGGAACTGCGCTGCTCTGGGTGGCTGCATGTTGGAGTAGCTCTGTTGACCATATGTAAGTTTTGCCTTGTCTTGGGCATTTTTTCTTCTAGTTTCTCAAGAAAAACTGTATTTTTTTGGACACTTTACTTTTCTGTTTCTGGTGCTGTGAAGCTTGGGGGATTTTTACTGCTATTTTTTTTTTTAGCTTTTTTCACTTTTTGAGCATTTGTTATGATGCATAACCATGGCAACAAGCTGGTTTACAATAGGAAGCAGCTGTTTGGAAACATTGGAAAGGCTGAAATAATACCTCAACTGAAGCCACAAATCCCAAATGAGCTAAAACACAAGAAGCGTGGGTGCAGAGCGGGAGCAAAACGGAGATGGAGAAAGAGGAAATTCAAACCATCTCTTCCATCGATCATAACGGGCAATGTGAGATCACTGGCCAACAAGATGGAGGAACTCGAAGCCCTTTCAATGACTCAGCCCGAGTGTCGGCAGTTTCGGAACCGCTGGAGGAGATAATGCAAAGAAGGATTCTCCAGAGAATCAAGACAATGATGGACAACCCTGAGCATTCTCTTCACAAGACTGTCCAACAACGGAAGAGTGTCTTCAGTCAGAGGCTTCTTCAGTTTCGCTGCAACACTGACCGCTACTGGAGATCCTTCCTGCCAACAGCCATTGTAATATACAACAACTCTTTGATGACTTGATTATTATTATTATTATGAGCTGCTACAGCAATCAATTTCCCTCTGGGATTAATAAAGTATTTTTAAATTGAATTGAATGTCCTGTCACCTAGCAACAGTGACTACGACAAACGTATGTTAACTCAGCCACTGCCAGCTGTTTCCTGATCACTAACGGCCTTCGCTGCCAGCGTTTCTCACCGTTTTTACTGTTTTTTTAAGAGTCACAGAACGTTGCGCGCTAGGATGATGTCGACGCCAAAACAACCAAAACAAAGCGGAGGCTCACCTCTTACATCAGGAAGAATCCGCGTGTTTTCAGCATTATCCGTTCTTTCATAATCCGTTGTCGAATTGTGACCGGCAGACGCTTTTCCGGTTCACTTTTTTTTTTACAGGAACGGCCCAAAACGATCTCCTAACACATTGATGTTCTACTTCCTGATCACGTGACGTGTGACGTATGCTGAGAGGTTTGTTCTTTCAGCGCGGGGGGCTCGTACTTTGCAGTTCGGCAGGCTTTAGAGTCTTATTTACTGGTATTTGGACATCTCGCCTCGGATTAGATAACAGCAACGCCTCTCTACCACTGACTTGTAATATGGATGTTTTTTCTCCACAAATAACACTAGCCTGGAGGAGTTTCTGCCGTGCGGTGAAGTTGCTAATGCTAACGTTTAGATTGTATTAGTCGGTACGTTCACTGCTTTTCATGGACTTTACAACAACAGCCTTCCCTGTCGTGAGTCAAGATGGGTGAGTCAATGAACGTTAAGTGACAGTGTGACGTAGATCTGTCAGGCTTTCCAAATCCTAGAGTTTTACCGTCTATTTTCTATCAGAAACGAATGCAGGAGATAGGTGTAGCATATTCAGCATGCATGAAAACTCAGAGTGACTGATTTAAATCAGAAATAGTGATTAAAAATGGGTTTTCAGTTAACCACACCTTTAAAGTAACAATATGTAAGAATTTTACAATTAAATAATTTCTCAATGATGTTGGAAGGAAGTTTACATCAAACAGGACTCAGGAGTGAAAAAGTCACTTTTTGTTTAAAAAAAATGACTGCAGTACCCAGATTTGACCACAGGATGTCATTCTTTGTTTTTATATATTGCACCTTTAATGCTACATTAAAGCAAAATAGAGTACATTTCCTAAAAGTAGAAAACATTTCTACTGTCCATTAGTTCAGCCTGTTTTTACGATTTAACCTGAGAAAGAAATAATTGATAGGGATCCCTAAACAGAAATTACTTAAAACTTGTGTTTTTTCTTTTCTTTTCTTTTGCTTTACAAATTTTCATCTGAAAATATTTTGTTTACTGTAAGTAAAGTTTTATTTTAAATGCCTTTAAAGCCGTACCCATTTATACTAAAGATTCCACCTTTGTTTCTTCATTTTACTGGAAAAGAACTAGAATGTGACATAAAACCCAGGTACATACTGAAGGATTATGGGTGCATCATTACACTCCTACTAAACATGTTCAAAGACAAAACAAAGTAAAATAAATAAAAATGAATAAATGGGTTCACGATTTACAATAAAACCAAAGAAAAACTAAGTGAGAAAAAAACTAGATTAAAAGGGCAGCTGTGAACAAGATATGGACCTCTTCAATTTTTGTTGTGGCTTTTTGTGAGGTTGTGCATTTGTCATGTGGCATTTCCAACCAGTCTACGCTGTCATAATCAATTGTTGCTGCAGACCAAGGACAAGGATGTAACAACGAATTTCATGCCTGTCTGTGCTTATAATTGCCGTGTCTGATCTGCAGATTGCACAGATTCACCAAATCTTGCTGAAAATAAGAATGATCCCACCATCAGATGGGACATCAAACAAAATGTTTATCTTTAAACATCACAGGGGATTTTTTTTGAACCACTTCTGAGAAGTTTTACTGAGAAAATGAAAGGAGGTTTTTCTTGATGGCATGTAAAGAACTTAATCCCAGCCCTGAGCTGCAGGACTGCTCAAAGGTGCTCCGTATTAATAACACATGACAAAAAGCCTGGAATTATGCATGATACTGCTCCAGACTAGGGTTGTCACGGTAACCGGTGTAGCGGTAAACCCAAGAAAAAAAGTTGACAATAATAATAACCGTCTTGTTTTTAAAAAAAAAAATATTATCTCGGTGGTTTACCGTGGCTGCGGTGTTGGCGCGGTGACCCTTACCAGCCACCGTATCATCTGCTGAAGTTGCCGGCGGCACATGCGCACTTTGTTGTTTACAACCAAAACTTTCTTGAAGCTAAAGCTGAAATAATGGCCAAAGGAGGAGACGGCAGTGCTCAGGACATTTATCATCCCTCAAAGAAGACAAAGTGGGAAGTACGGGCATCTTTTGGATATTTGAAGAATGCCGAGGGACAGTTGATAGAAGACGGCTATCCTGTTTGCAGCACGTGCAGAAAAAGTGTCTGTGAAAGGCAGCAACGCTTCAAATCTCATGACACATCTGTGTGACCATCACCCACAACTCTACAGTCAACGCAAGGCAAGTTAGCGTTTTGCTAAAATGCGTGATCCGAGGATTTGGGTTGAGGGAGAATGCAACGAGTCGCTATATAAAGCAGCCGCACGCCGCTACTTGCATGTAAACCGTGTCGCGGACACCCCCATGTTGAAATGACGCTATGCATTACGGGGCTCCCAGGGGCAGATAAGAGTTGGTCTCTCTCCGAGAATAATTATGAATTTAACAATTATTACTGCCTGATGAGATTTTCCCACATCTGCAAAGCTCACTGGAAGGACATAAACCGAGGACAATATTTTCCTGATATAGGGTTTATTACTCAAGTAAGGGTAAAAAAGTATCTGATTAGAAGGCTACTTGAGTACTGAGTATCATCTGATCTAATATTTTTAAAATGATGACATCAAACAGACAAAAAATAAGAAGTTATGGGCAAATATTGGTATTTTAAAGACTAAAGGGGAAAAATGTAAACAAATAAACACCATAATTACAAAATAACTAATTTTAGGCTAAATTTAGACACAAACTGAGGACAATATTTCCTGATATACAGAGTTTATGTAGTTGTCTGAAAATGTAGCACGTTTAAAAAAATACCGTGATAACACCGAAAACCGTGAAATTTTGATCACAATAACCGTGAGGTAAAATTTTCACACCTTGACAACCCTACTCCAGACATATAGATACAACTTCAGTTTGCTGAGTTCTTGACATAAATAAATCTAAGAAAATGTACTAGTTAGATCTGTATCAACAAGCATCAATCAACATTATATTGATTTGCAGTATATTTCTAGCCTATTTATGTGAATACAGTTAGGGTCTGGCCACCACTGATGGCTCTCAGTCGTCAAACCGTCTCTGCATACTATTGGATAACAAACGTGTCACACTCATTGCTACGGATGTCAGACAGCGAGATCGTCCGCTAAACACTGTCAAAGAAAAAGCACATACACAGTCTTTCTAAATAAAGAATTTAAGTACCTTTTATCTGCTGTTAACTGAAAGAAAAGCCAAGTCTAAATTGTCAAAAGTTGATGTCAATGTTGTTTCAAACGAGCTGCCGCCATCTTAGTTTTGCTAAGTCGCACTAACATCCCGCCCACTAAACAGATAGAGCGCCATGATTGGACCCGTATTAGACTGTCCAGGGCTGTGGAGGTTCCAATGGAGTGAGGCTAGACTGACATGCAGAGCAAAGTCATTTTGCTTTTGCAACAGACGGTCTAGATTTCTAGGCTAGGTCATTCCTTCTTTAAAGGGGCATTATGGAAGTTTGACAGTCAAAACATGTATAGAAATAATAAATGTCTTCTTCATACATTCTCCTGCAATGCCCTGGTCCTGTAGAATGAGCCCTGGCATTTTTACTGTGATTCCTGTTTTTCTGTAAAATCACAGAAAAAGAGAAGCTCGGGTCGAGCAGGCTGCTTCATGCGCGTTCACGCTCAGGCATAGCCTGTAGCATTTGCTATCCGTAGCTTTAGCAGCAGAGAGAGAGGCAGTGCCACTTTGTCGCTGTTCCTAACGCCTAGTGACAAAGCTAGCTACATTTCTGAGGACCCTTAGCTACTTTCTGTAGAACTTTCTTCTAGATATTTCCTGCAAATTAGCAACAAAATAGCCATTTTCGCTCCAAACCGTTCTTTAGATTGACGTTGTTTCAGCTGTCATCAAGGATATAAATGTTCGATACAAAGAACGTCACCGGCGCTTTAGTTCACATAGTAAACTGTTTGACTCTCAAGTAGGAGACCTGGGTTCGATTCTGGGTATGGATAAAGTTTGTTATTTGGAGTTTCATTTTTACATTAATGGTATATTTTTTTACAGTAAGATGCCCAAATTTTTATTTGAGACTCGCCGAACGGCATTGAATTCACAGATAAAAAGATGTGGGTTCAACTTTCATTTTGGAACAATTTTTCAAGCAAGGGAAGGGAATGATCTGAGCATGCAGGAGGACTGACCCATCATAAACCTTTGACGGCTGTGCTGAAGAGAAAGGTACAGAACGTAATTATTTAATTAATTAGCTGCGTGTTCTCCTATCCTCTGTCCTCCGGGCCACAAACACACACACACACACACACACACACACACACACACACACACACTGCACGTTCGGCCAGCCAACGAGAAAGTGCAGCAGCAGAGACAGAGGCACATTATTTCTATTAATTTCCTGTGTTCTTCTGTCCTCTGGGACACACACACACACACACACACGGGACTGTCTCAGCTGTTATTTTTGTTAAGGAGTGTGCACGTACAGCATGTGCGCCTCGTGCATGAGCCTACTATTGAAGCTGCTGTTACGCTTTTGGCCTGAGGGGGCAATCACGAGCATGAAAATTCAGAAGTCCGAAAAGTCCCTTTAATGAGGAAAAAGACAACTTAGACCATCAAAACCTACTAACATAATGAAATGGGACACTTTCTACACCGAGCTTCACACTTACTGCCCTGCTGAGCGTCATTTCGCGATTCTTTGCCAAAAGTATTTCGTGGAAATTCCTCTAGCACCATATTTAACACTCATCATGAGGTTTTGACATGAAAGGGCTTGACTTCTAGGTGTTAGTGAACAGTTCTGTTTTTGCTCTTTATTGGTGAGAGATGTTGCCCAGATGGTGTTGACTCATAGCACAATAATCCAGCACACTCAAGACTCATGGGCCCTCTGCACATTAGCATTTTTCATCTCACTTAGTAAAGCCTGGGGTATTAAAATCCAGACAAGAGGCGCTGGACAAAATATAAAACTCGCACTGATCTGAGTGCGAGTGTGTGTGTAGGTTTGCTTTTCCTCACAACAGGCTCACTCATAGAATCCAAATAAAGGATGTCTGGAGACCCAACGACCTGTGTAGGCTGCTGCGTGATGAACGTACGCGTGTGTTAAAACTGGCACTGATGCCAGTTAAGCTGGTGATTTTGTGCAGTCTCTATGCCCTAAAAAGAAAAGCCCGTCATCCATTTCTGAATACAAAACAGTTTGTGTGTTCCACATTTCTCACCTGTTGTCAGACGGGAGCAGAGAAAGCAGAGCCAGAGACGACAACTTCCTCCTTTCAGGCTGAGTGATGTTGTCCATGCGGTCGACCCACATCTCTATCACACTGCCCAACAACTGGTCCATCTGAGGATTTGAGAGAATTAAATATAAAATTTTTCTACATAATTATTAGTCTGCTTCTCTTTTTCCAGAATCGGATCGCGGGGGCAGCAGCTTTAACCGAGAGGCCCAGAATTCCCTCTCTCCAGCCACTTGGGCCAGCTCTTCTAAGGGCATCCCAAGGCATTCCCTGGGCGGCCGAGAGACATTGTCCCTCCAGCGTGTCCTGGGTCTTCTTTCAGGTCTCATTCCGGTTGGACAAGCCAAGAAAAACTCACCAGGGAGACGTTCAGGAGGTATCCTAACCAGATGCCCGAGCCACCTCAACTGGCTCCTCTAGACGTGGAGGAGCAGCGGCTCTACTCCGAGCTCCTCCCGGATTACCAAGCTTCCCACCCTATCTCTAAACCCCATTCCCACCTGTACCG